>NW_021634665.1:0-209599 GCF_004799145.2 Neltuma alba
CAATCACTATTGGTTTTAAATTTCAAGGATCAAAAGTAAAATAAATAAATTTTAAAGATTGAGAATGGTATTAACTTTTTTTATTCTTAACGATTGTAATAATCACCTTCTTCCTCCTTCCATTGTTTTCTTCTCTTTTTACTATATATTTCTCCTATTCTTAATATAAGATCTAATTAAAAAGTTATATCAGTCTTATATATAAGACATATTACACATGTTTATTAATTTTTTTTTCAAATTACCTCTATTGATATTTTTTCAATAATAATCAAGTAGAAATGGAGGGAAGAAATCGAGAAAGATACTTAGAATGTTTTAAAAAACATATCATATTAACTAATTTAACTAATATTATTTATCTATACAAATTAATTAATTAAATTTTATATTAAAGACTGGGTTCTCAATTATTCAAATGTATACATCTTAACTAGTTTTTATGTTCTCATGGCAGGAACCTCACATCCAAACAAACTTGTTTTCACGTTTATTCATGTCCGGGCAGGCCATTTTCAAACATTTGGACCCACCAAAATCCGACTTTAGTTTCTCTTCTCTCCTTTGTCCATCAGGAAAACAAAGCCACCACTGATTGCTGCTCTTAAAACTAGCTATGAGAATGCCACTTGATTGCCTCAATGTTCTGTATAAGCTTCTTGATAGATCCACAGTTTGATGATCAACTGTGTTCTAAAGTTTCGTACGCGTTGTGTTTTAGATTGCATTGTCTGTAATCTGTTATAGCGAACAGTCACATATTTAAAATTTTGTTCTTTTATTTACATAACAAAGCCTGGTTTTGATTTTTTTTTCCAATGCCTAACTCACTAAATGTTGTCCATAATAGATTGAAAATTAATTACAATAAATACTATTGCTATCTGTCCCAAGTATAAACTAATTGGGGTGTTTTTTTTTATTTTAATTATTAGACTTTAATTCACTTTATTTCCATCAGCATAATAACAAATACATGTTTATTGCAAACAAACAAAGTTGAAAAATCACATACTTTTCAAAAAAAAAAAAGAAGAGATATTAACAATCACTGCTTTAGAATCGTGAAAAATAGTCAACTAATTTGGTCTATAACTAGAAGTAGGAGTTAATGGAATAAAAACTTCAAACAAGTCACCCCTGAGGTTGAGTCTGAGAAGCCTTCGTATATTATCTCTAATTCTTAATATAAAAATTAATTGACTAATTTGAATGGCTTAAACAAATTAGTTAAGTTAGTTATGTGTAATAAATATGTGTTGTCTGTCCTAAAATACCCTTACTAATCAAGGGCATTAGCTAAAACTATTATTTGATGAAATATTTAACATGTGTAACTATTATAAGAACTATTTTGAAAACATGGATAATATGATAGACAGAATAAATTAGTGTCTTATATTTAAGACCAAATTAAAAGTTAAAGTAATCTTATTTGAGCATCGGAAGTAGTATTTAAAAAAAAGAGAATCACATTTATATTAATGGCACAGCAATTGAAGTTGAGGCCCCATAATGATGTCAATTAAAAAAGGAGAGGGGGAATGAAAAGGGAAATGATACAGAAATAGTAATAGGTTCAATTGGAGCAAACATGTGGGGTTTTCAATAGCTGTGCAAATGCAATTATTAGAAGTCAAGTTATTATGAGTTTTTCAAAGAAGAAGACGAAGAAGATAAGAAGAAGAAGAAGGAGGACAGGGTTGATGAGCATATGCTAGCTAATTAAGTTTGATTCTAAACCAAAGTAAGACCCTTTTTCTCTTTTGGGGCTTGATCTTATCTCCAAAGAGTCTGCTTTTCCGAAAGATTAGAACGTTCATCACCAAAAGCAAAGCCTTACTTAATTCATGCACGTTTATCCACAAAGTATATGTAGTTTCGGATGAAAATAGCGCATTTTAAAAACATTTTTCAACTATGTACGTACTTACTTCAATAATTATAAAAACACGTAAAATTTCAAATGTTAAGTTAATTTTAACGATTTAAATCTTTTTTTTTAAAGGGCAACTTGGTAATACTATCATTTAAGTTTCTATCTAAACAATATATCTTTAGGCTTGTTACGTTTTTTATTGATTTCTCATCTTTTACTTACTTTTGTCAATCAGCCATTCGACCTTACATGATCTCGAAACTTATTATTACTACTATTGTTTTCGCATCGCCGATGACTCAAAAATTTAACAGAAGTTAATATTCAAAATTGAAATATTAATGCTTTAACCCATATACATAATAACACAGATCTGGCACACTTCCAATAATTTTGATTTTGAATATTGGCATGATTACATCCATTTTTAGAGATGGAATCGAAATGATTAATGTGAAAAGTTACTTTAATTACTTAAACAAATTCTCAAACATACTATAATTACTTTCCCAAAGACTCCAAAATTTGGGTCTAACAATGCATGTTCTCGTATGTTAATAAAAAAAAAAATCAACTATTTCGGGACTGTTAGGAAATGGAACTTAGGGGTGTTTGGATAGAAACCAAACCATGGTTTCAGAATGCTTTTACGGATTACGAAGTAAATAGTGGAGGAGATTACCTCGTTTTGCGAAAAAGTGCTTCTGAAATGGTTTTGGGTTTCCCAAACACTCCCTTAATTACTTGAATCAAAATCAATAATTTCAGTTCTGACATGGGCTTAACTAAGGTGGGCTTTGGTTCCCTTTTGAAATAAGGCCCATTATCAATTGAGCCCGAGGTCCGGTATCAACCTCATTATTATCATTTTTTTCCCCTGAAGAACAAATTGTGCATTCTTCAAATTCTTTTCTTTGAGGGCTCGGAGAAATTAACAGCAAAATCATCTTATTTAACATGAAACGATTTGTAAAGCATACTCTTCTCCAGAGACCAAGATCTACAGACTAAGGTACTTTTCTAATCACTTGCCAGGTGCCACCACTCGAATCATCCAACAAAGCTCAAGACTCATCAAAATTATTTCAAACCCCAAGACAAAATAGACCAAACTACAGTTCAAGAAGACTAAGATTTCCACTGTGGCGAAGTCAAATATTTGGCATGCGGAATCACAACGTTACGTGCTAGCATAATCCTAAAAACGGCACCCATGATGCTGATTCCAATCAGATCCGCATCCATAACAAAACTGATTCCCACACCTGCAACAACAATATTATTCACACCCCTTCATTTCATTACCGATCAATCCAAATAATTTCATAATAATATCGACTCACACTGATATACATAGGCACAAACCTGCAGGAAATATGAGAGCATCCATCAATCTTTTCCACGAAAAATCTGCATCGAGGGCATCTCCTCCATCTCTTGTTCTTGGCGAGTTCCTTTAGAAGATCATCGTTGTGTGTCTGATCAGCTTTCTGGCTCTGAAACTCTGTGCAATCCATCCCAGCGTGCCACGTCACCTTGCACTGAGCACAGAACAGCCTCCTGCAGTTCGGACACTCCGAGGATGTCACCACCTCGTCCCCATCGTCCACCAACATGGCCGAGCAGTCCTTGAAGGGACAGTAAAATTTCTGGGACCCAAGAATCAGGTTCTCGCACACTGCATTTTCCCACCTCTCGAATAACTCATCTGGGATGATGGATCGACAGAAGAGCGGCTCTATGATGCTTCTGCATTTTGGGTCAGGGCATTTCACCATTGATGATATGTTCTCTTTAAGCTTCGACGCCACGTAGGATGCCATGCAGTCTGAACAGAAAACATGTTCGCAGCTTTTGTTGTCTCTGAACATGTTTTCCATTGCTTTGTCTTCCATGCAAATCCCACAGAAGCTCATGATGCTGGAGCTTCCGGAAGATTCACCAATCTCTGGCTTCATTTTCCCCTTTCCGGAAGACTCTTCGACATTAATAACGTTAATCTCATCCTCATCGTATCTGAATGTCCTGGACATGATAACTGAGGACATCAGCGCCTCTTGCAGCTGTATCTGTTCTGCATATTTCTCATCGGAGATTGGAAAGATGTCATCTTCATCAAAAAGAACCGAGAAGTAGAATTCATCAACGAAGATATTACCGGCAGAGGAACCCGACGATCCTCCCCGCATGCTATGTGTGTTTGTGTCTGTACAGTCGGAGAATTTGTTTGACCAATAACTTCTGTGAGGTTTCTGTTCTGTGTAGAAGTCTACTTCAGTAGAAATGCATAGCTTGAAGAAGTGGCCAGTAATATAGAAAGAAATGCATGAATCGGCATTTTAGGATTGAAAGAGATTAAATGTTTGACCAATTGGGTGGCGTTGGAATTTGCAATAGTAGTGGTAGTACGTGATAATCACTGGATATTGAAATTTGAAAGGTTATTCCACTCTGTCGTCGTCTCGTTTCCTAAGCCGTATTAACAATCAAGTTTTAAAGACAACAAAAACAGTTACTGGTATTAAAAACAAGTTCATTAAGTACTCCTCCGATCCTAAATATAAGGCCCTTATACTAGTGTATACTAGTGTATATACACTAGTATAAGGGTCTTATATGTAGGACCCGAGGAGTATTAAAGTTCCTCTATGTGCTCACATAATATGCAATGCATAATCTAACTCTACGATCTTATATTTGTCAGGCTCATAACTCGATGATATTAAAGTACTTCTAGCTCTTGGGACTTTATTAGACGTGAGGTTATGAGTTCAAACTCTCACTAGAGAGGTATGTGATTTATTGGAAAAAAATTGAGATTTTACTCTAATAGTATATATATCTATCGCATATTTATCAGTCACCAGCCACCACCGCCCTCTAGTTAAGAGGAAAAATACAAGTTTTGTATAGATAAGGGTTTAGTTTTACTTTTGCTTGGAATGAACAATTTCTTTTTCATCAATAATAATCTGAAGATTGAAGTGATAGTTTTAAAAGGGACCTAATGGCAAAAAATAGCATCTATCCTCCGTTAATTTTTTATTTTTAAAGAATTAATCCTTGTAAATTATACTAACAAGGGTTAATCAGTATAACTATGAAATTCAAATGAATCTCTGCTGTTTATAAATTATCACCATATATGACTCCTAATCCCTTCCAACCTCTGATAAGGGTTCCCTTCGTTGGAAAGTGATGTCGATCGCCGTAGCCTTTCATTTTCGTGAAGCCCCAACATACTTGGGCTTGATTTAACCCGGTCCATCTCCTCGCCTCCATCCCTTTTAGCGTACTTAGTAACCGAAAAAAACAAGAATTAAGGATGGCTTCTTTTTTTAGCTACATCAGCATATTTTCCAATTCTGAAATTGATTTCTTAAATTCATATAGTCTTATATTCAAAAGAAGACTTGAGAAAATGAAGGAAATTTGTATGAGATTCATATTTATTATTACATTTATTTTTATTTATTGTCAGATGTATATTATCCATTTACTTTTTGATGAATTTAAAGGGCTGCAAGTCTTACAAGTTTGTTGCAATTTGACTAAATAATACTAAAATTCAACAGCAGATAAGGCTAAACATTCAATATGGCCCCTTATGGCATTAGAGAACAATGAATTTTTCATATTTATACGTTCCTTGAGTGAAGAAGCACAATGGATAAGGTTAGACACTTAGTAGGGTCCCTTGAGGGGCATTGACGCACGAAATTTACAAAAAATATAGAAATAATATAAAAATAATAATAATTCACTTGACTTTTTCCCTTTTATAGGAGTAATGGGGTATATACCAATCCGGTTTTATTATAAGCTGCATATCTAACTACTTTACTAAGAAGAGGTGGCTAAGTTATTAAGTTAAAAGACTAAATTAAACTTGACTTTTTCCCTTTTGCTGAGGTAGTAAGGTATATCCAACATAGTTTTTTTTTGTAATAATTATGATTGTTTTGAAAATTAAACTTAATATGTTATTATTTGAAAATGTTTTATTAACATTCAAATTTCAATATCAACATTTTTTTTGATGTTTTTATGATTAAAAAACTAAAAATACACTTTTTACACTTAGTGAATCAAATTGAAATCTTATATAAAGTTAAAATAACTAAAACTATCTTTTAGCAAGGGAAATAAATTGAAGTGCTGGAAACATGAAACTAGGTTCAAAGTATCTTGTGGGCTATGCCTTATCGGTGTTTAATGCTGTGTCCACATACTTTTGCCCCCCTTTTGGCATCCCACAAGTCACAAGATAATGAATGTGATCTCACATCTATCACTAGATTCCTAGCGCATCTCGATCTCAATTCAAAATATTAAATTAGCTAAAATTAAATAAAAACATTTTAAAACCTAGCTAAAAATGCCTTATTGAATATTTTAATTATTTGATTCTCAAATCGTTATCCATATAATTTATTGCAAGTTTGGTCATGGATCTGACTAATTGTAATTATTATATTGTATTTAGAACTATTCATTTACCCAAAACTTAAGTTATTTGATTGGACCCGTTTCAGGCATGATACAATGTACTCCTGCTATTTCAACGTTGGAATTGCTATACGCCTCCTCCGATCTACAAATACATATATATTTATTTGTATTATAAAACTTTTAACTACTTTATATGGATAAAGAAAATAATTTACAAATTGATTACATCATCATAAATTTGTTGGAAATTTTCAGTAGCTTCTAGATTGCCCTTATTAAATACACTTGACATATTTCTAAAGGCAAGCATATATATTTCCCAATATATACGTCATCTCCTTAGTTATGAAACGAAATAATGAAATCAACATCTCTTAATTGTATAACAAAACAAGGGCTTGTATGAAAAGGAATTAAGTATAATATTTAAATATTTTGCAAAGTAATTCATATTTAACATCAAAAGATCTTTTTTAATTAGAAGGTGACTTATAAAATAGGTCCCATATTATATAAACCTAGCCTACAAAAAATTTGCAATTTTCAAACATAAAGCACTTGCTACATTTTTAAGAAATTAATTAAGCCACATGGCCAAACTTTACAGTTCAGATACCAAAGTATTAGAATATTACTCAATAATATGTTTTTTGGACTCACATCAATATGTTCAGTTCCAAGTGATGAGTTACTCAATGAACACGATATTCCTTCAATTGCTAATTAATCGCAACGTGACTTCTTGATTGAGAAATATCTGTCCCACTCTTCTTTAGAATATATTCTAGTGCAACATGTTGCTACTACAAAGAACTGAGAATAATTAAAGTTTCTTCTTTGCATTGCATAGTTTTAGTTTGTTTTTTCCTTTATGTATTGTTTTATTTTTATGTGTCATCTAGATGTGTGTATTTATTTAATTTGTTCCAATGAAAAAGTATAGTTATATATTTTGCTATGTGACAAGAATAGAAACTAATTAAGTGGCAGTTCAAAATTCTTTCAAGAATTTTTTTCCATAAAAACTTGGCCCTGATAATAAAGCAAAAATATCTGTTATATAATTAAAAAAATCACTATTTTCCTTCTCATAATTGAAGAGGAAGGGAGAATGATAAAGAGTCTGAAAAATCTTGCTTATCCATTGTGGAGCAGCCTGTATTTGACAAAATGTTACAATCGGTTTCATCTCATCGATCAAGGTCCCCTACTTATCCACCGGTTTCATTATATAAAACAAAGTAGATTTACATATATCTAGAGATCTTATTTCTTTTTTGGCTTCCTTTTGTTTTTTTCTCTCTTGAGTTTCAGAAAATATAAAGAGATTTTGAAGCCTATGATGATCCTCTTAATCTAAACTACGAAACAATGGCCCAGTGGTTTTGGTGATGAGCACAAGACGAGGGAATAGGCTTAGATTGAAGTCTGTGCAAGCGAGCATCATCGAGAATACGACGAGCATCGTTCCAACAATTTCTTGGAGACGATGATGTTCTTTGCTGCTTCGTATACTCTTCTAATTCCTTCATCTCGTCCATCACTATCTGTCTGTTCCTACACTCTATGCTGCAGAATCCTTGGTCCCCTCTGCATCATATCAACCAACAATTAAATTTCCAAACTTTGATCACAAACTGTAATTTCATCAAACACCCATATTTTAACATGTAAACTTATGACTACCCATCGGTAGATTATTAATTCTAAAGAACAATATAGACGTGTGCGTGCGTGCGTGTCTCAGTGTGTGTATAAGCCCAGAATCAGATACCTGTCAAATATGAACATGACAAAAAGAATATAAATAACTCATGTTACTGTCTTGCACGTGTTTGTCATTTGGCATTCCAAATTATGAACTGGGATTTCCATGAGTGTAGAACTTCAAAAAGGAAATACATATATATGCAAGGCAAAATCAACTAAGCAATAGAACCTGATCTATCTCTACAAAGAGCCCATTTCTCTGCTAAACTTAGATGTCTTGTCTGATGATAATTATTCAGAAAATTTCAGATTCACAAAACAGCATAGGATCTTAATTATAGCGTAAATACTGTGTCTTAATTGTGCATGAATCAGCGTGAGAGGACCTTAAGGTTTAATTAACAATACCTGTACATGTAAATGTCCTTGTCGAGGCTGAGAATCTTGTTGCAGAGGGAACAAGTTTTGAGGAAGCAAGTGGTAGCACCGATGGTGAGGTTTGATTTTCTGAGCGAAGATTTGACAACAACATTGTTGGATTTAGTCTTTGGATTGGTGATTTGGGTTACGAGCCTTAGACCAATTACATCCATGTGGGTCTCGTCTGTTCTTCTTCTTCTCCCTCCGCCATCTTCAGCAGAAGAAGAAGTGGAATTCCTTTTCTGATCAGTGAGCTTCTTCTTCTTCTTCTTCTTCAGCTTCTCTGGTTGTTCTTCTTCAACCTTGAAAGGGCTCATGAACTTTGGAAGCATCGTGGAACGAAGCTAAAGCTGATTGGGGAGAGAGAGAGATGGGTGAGATCTGTGAAGAGAAGAAGTGGTGAGTATTTAAAGAAAATGTGAACCCACAGACACCCATTTACAACATTATTACCTTTGTGTCTTCATCTGTTTAGCTCTCTCTGCACTTTGTAACACGTGCTACATTGATTCATTATTCACAGCTTCTAAATTTTAAGTTTAATTTATAAGACAAAAAATGATATTATCTTCGTTCTTAATTATAAGACCTAGTTGACTAATTTAAAAAGATTAAGAAAGTATAGTTATTTGTAATAAATATGTGTTGTCTTTTCTAAAATATCCTTACTAATCAAGTATATTGGATAGAACTACCATTATTAGAAGGATTATCTTAGGAAAAAAATATATAAATATGAGAGATAAAGTGGATTGGGGTCTTATATTTAGGACCAAAATAAAAATTAAACAAGATCTTATATTAAGAACCAGAGGTGGTATATTCTAATTTTAATGTCTCTTATTCCTGTATTTTAATTTATTCTAAGCGCAGCTGTATTTCAACTTTGTATCATATCTGGTATTACATGAATGGCCTTTTCCTTTTCCTTCCACTCCACTGTCTCCATGTGGAGCTTTTTCTATGGGCCAAAAAAATTAGATAAAGCATTTTAATAAGTAGCCGTAATATGATAACGTTAATTAAAAAATAATACAATTTTTAAGCGTATAAATATCTAATCCCAGTACATAAATCATGGTTTAAATTTTTCTTAAATATTGTATCTAATTTTCCACCATTCAAAATTAAAATATATAGAAAAATGTTTTAAAAAAAGTAAAATAGAGACATCCGGAACCCAATGAAATAAAATATTTAAAAGTATATAAAAAAATCTTAATTACTATTAAGTTAGGCAGAGATGTTTCAAAGTGAAAACTTGAATATAGATAAATAAATTGCATGCAAAATTATAAAAGTGAGGAATAAAATAATAAGAGAAGAGTTTGGAATAGTGGAAGAGGTTGAGAGAGAGACAAGGAGGCGAGTGAATTGTGGCAGAGAAGAATATAATAATACGATGGGAAATAAATTTGCAGAGATTCCCTTGGTCCTTTTTTTTTTTTTTGTGTGGGATACGTTGATGGCTCAATTCCCATCACAAAAGAATCCACTCAGAGGAAGAGAGAATAAATGCTCAGAGAAAATTACTAAAAGGGATCTCAGAGGAACCTAACATTATTGTTTGTTTTTTAGGGTATGTTTGGGTGACACCCCAAACCATGGTTTGGAGATTAAGTCACCCAAACACCCACCCAAAAACTAAAACTATGGTTTTGGCTCCAAAACCATGGTTTTGGAAAAAGCAAAATTTTTTTGCTTTTGAAGAAGAAAGGGAGAGTGTGAGAGCCTATAAGATATGTATCTTGTTATTTTTTTTATAAACATATTTTTATAAACATATTTAATATTATATTTTATAAATATATATACATATTAATTAATTATTAATTATATTATCTTATGTATTATTAATTATGTTGGTAAAAAATATATTATTAACAATTTTATTCCTTCAAATTAAAATATATCATAAAAATCTATTTTTTCTGTAATTATCATATTAACTTATGTCTTTTTTTTTAGTAATTTGTATATATAAAAGTGCTTCTGATAACAACTATCCAAACACTCTCACTTCTCAGAATCACTTTTTTTTACAAAATCTATTCTTCACAGAATCTATTATCCCCAGAATCTATTTTCCAAAATCACTTTTCCAAACCACGGTTTGGTTTCATCCAAACACCCCTTAGTTTTTCAGGAATAAAGGGACTGATGTGATTAGCTATTTGTGTTAGTACCCAAATATCTTTTTCCTTCTTATGCAGAGCACAACACATGTAATTATATTCATATACAAAATTACATCATTTTTTTTCTAAATTATGCCCAATTTTCATGAATTTAATATTCTATTTAGAAGATGTGACCCAGGAGAATACAAGACTAGACAATTTAACAAAAGAGAGAAATATGATGTATTCTTCAACTGAGATATTTTATTACATTCAACTCTTATGAAATTGTTGGCCAAAAAAACACTCTTATGAAATTGGAGGGCGCGGGTGTCTTACAACTTATATTTCCTTTTTTACTGTTCAACTAATATATTTATATTTATTCTATAAAAGATGGAACACTGATCAATTTAATTTTTAGAAAAATACTATAGAATCAACCCAAATATTTTAAAAAGGATGTGTCAACTAAATTAAGCGTAAGTTGTGTTGAGATGAATGAACAAGAGCTTGTTTGCATCTGCAATTTATAATATTTTACGTAAATTGAGATAAATTTTTTTTTCATATATTTATCTCATATTTTTATAAATTATGATTAAAAAACTGTTTCAAGCGATTTCAAACAAACCTCATATTGATGTAAATATGAAACAAAATGACTAATTGAGCAATATGCTTACCGCCGAATAAGTTTTGTCTTCGTTGTCAATCACGAAGGGGTGACACGTCAGCTACTTTGTTTCCTCGCAACACAAATTTTGTCTCTGCTACCAAATAATTAAGGCTTCTGCATAGACCATATATAAATAGGTTGGCAGCACAAGCAGGTACGCGCTGCCACATTAATATTAATATTTTTTTTTGACCGGAACATTAATATTAATATTTAGACTCATAATAAATAAACTGTTTTACTTGATCTTCGAATAAACAAACAAACTTTTTTACTTGATCTTCGCATATTTTCATGATATAAAGTTAACCCTATTTATTTAATAGGACAATAATCATTGCACTTGATTCTCCAATATATATTATAAAGACATCCTCTTTTCTTTTTGGATTGTATGAAACAAATATATATAAAAAATTTTATCTTGTAAAGTACAAAAATACTTTCCCCTTAAGCTCTCCCGAACAGACTCATTTCTAAGAAAAATTCCCAAGCAATTTTCGTCTTCTCATCATTTAGTTCTCTAATTAAAGTATGATTGATGTACAATAATATATGAGGGTTATAAGAATTAAGATAATTTTATTTCTTTAAAAATCTAGCATCTTCAAGTTTTCCCCCTAACGAGTAATAAATATCTGAGAAGCTTCATTCTGAGCAAATAAAAGCATCCCATTTATATCTAAGCTGCTGCAACGTGCACAAAACTTGGTACAAAATTGGGCCAGCAGACACATGATCCCCAATGAGAACACTATCTTGAAAAGAATAAGGGGACAAACGTAGTACATGGAAGGCTGTGCCTACAACTACAAGTACAGTTGGATAAGCTCATCACTAACAACGGATGGAGTAAGAACGCCCAAATCAGTGAAAAGCAGTGTCAAGTATTGTGGAGGAGTATAATCCCTCGCAGACCTTTCAACCTCAACCTTGGATGGAATAGGCACACCAAAATCAATGGGGAGTAAGGCAGGGGCCAAATCCTTTTGGTCCAAAGGATAAAGACGAGCAAACTGCAGAGTAAGACATAACAAAACATGAAGACATGGAATATCCATTTCCGGAAAAAAAAAAATGCTATACTTGTGGAGAAGGATCAACGCGTAATGAAATCTTTATTGAGATTTTTGGAAGAAAAGTCGAAGAGTCTCAGCGTGTGGTTCATATATACCTTGTAGCTTTCAGCTGCCACATAAACTGGTTTGTTCATGCTGTGTGCAACCAATGCAATTTGGTAGGTTCCCATCATATTAATTATACCCCCACTCTCGACCACACCATCTGCCCCCACAAATATCATGTCCACCTCGTCCATGGTATATGCTACCGCCGAGTCTATCAGGAGTTTCACGGGGATATTAAGTTTGGCCAGTTCATTAGACAGCCGCAAGCCTGACCGGTCTGGCCTTCCCTCTGCACATTTAGGAAATGAAAGTTTGAAACTTTAGAGCTACAACCATGATTTACAGTTCAAAATGAGTATAATCATGGGAAATTATGGGTAGAAATATAGTTGCACACCGCCCAGTGGCAGGGTCATCAGAATTTAAAATAAACACACGCGCGCGCACAACTCTCCTGCTAGAAGCTTCACAGAGAAGCCAGTACGGAATGTGCTTTTTATAAAACCGCATATCCTCATCCAACTCATCCAAAATTCAGGTTGAGCTATCAAGGTCAATTACTGTAAAATCAATATCAATACACAATAGAATCTATAGTAAAAGCACAGCATTTACAAGCTAAGAATAGTGTAACTCATTCTTCAAATGTCATGCAGATGCATTGCATGAGAAAATTTGTCTATTTTAGAGGACAAGGATCATGAATTAAAATAATTTGACCAGGTGCTCTATTTAAATATCCATTAAATGTCTAGTTAAGAGTTTGAAGGGGGGAAAACCTGTACATAAAACCCGAAACCGTTTCTTATTTTGTGCTGACAATCTAAGAACTTCAAGGACAACTCTGGAATAACCATGAACTAAAATTGTACAGCCATCAAATATAAAATCTTGAGCCAACATTGCAATAACTTTACGAGCCTGCAAAACAAAGTAATTTTTGCAATAATGAGCATGGTTGAGTTCATGAATCTCAAAGCAAACAATTCAATGACTCACCTTGTACGAGATTTCCCCAAACTTTTCAGCACGTTCAATTAATCGTGACTTTGCAGAATTAAAGTCTTCATATTCTAAGGCAGCAGTCCTAGTTACATATCGCATAAACAGATCGCAGCCAGCTGTCAAAGAGATAGAGGTTGTATCCCAGGACTGTACAGCAGATAGAAGTTAAAAATTAATCAGATAATTCAAGAATTCTTGAACATCCGCATGGCTGCACCTATTTCCTACTCTTAACTTCTTTACTCATAGGGTGTTTTAAGCTCTAGATGGATAACTTTTCAGTGCATTAAAACTGTGAAAAGAAGCACCACTCAAAGACTGAGATCGAAATTCATACCAGAAGTAGGCTTAATACCAATAAAAAATAATCACTACTATATTAATATTATTTTTCATCACATACATTATGGAACGAACTGCATTCTCTCTGCTATCAACAACGAGCATCTTCATGCATTGCCTTCTAAAAAAGTAAAGTCCTAGTACCCAAAATCTCTCAAGGATAATGCCATGCATATGTGTCAATTCGATTTCTGAAAGACTTCTTCCCCTTTTTTTAAGTACAAATGGGCAAGCTGGAACAACTTGAAAGTGAGCATGATTGAACCCACAGCGACTTCCCACAAGCACAGGGAACTTAGCGTCACAAGGCCATTGGTGAAAGGCTTCTTACATGGGCTAAGTGATCCCAACAGTTTTCTTACTCAAGTAAGATGATAACTTGAAATTTAACTTTTAGAAAGAAAAATAAAACCATGTGAACTATCAACAGTTACACATTTATGAATGAAGAGCTTATCATCATTATGATCTGTAATAGCCATACTCTAATAACTTATTTCCTCCTTTTGGCCAATCAATTAGACAAGTGACGTAATGTTGAAAAAATGGAAGCAATATATTATTGTTTTTCAGAATAAAATATTCCTCAGAACTTTAAGGCATCATTGTGAGTAGGGAAAGTGGAAGGCTAACTGGGGAAATATTATAGCTGGAAACTAGCCACAATATTTGGACTAAGATAACTCATTCCTTCTGTTTGCTACTTCTGCTTAAGCCTTGGTGACACATCAGAATGTCCAAATATTTTTTATGAAGGCCTTGGTGACACATCAGAATGTCCAAATATTTTTTATGAAGGCCTTGGTGACACATCAGAATGTCCAAATATTTTTTATGAAGCTTTCTACTTATGTAAAGCAACGCAATCTTCTTTCTTCCTCTCTGTTCTGTCCAACTTCAGGCGACAAAAACAGACCAAGGAGAAAAGAAAAGTGTAGCGAGTGATCTGTGAGCCTTGAACTATTGAACTTCTGCCCTGAGCGTTCTTCTTCCTTTCGGTTTTGTTCCAGGCTTCAACTGCTTTAATAGTTTTTTCCCCTACATGTTTACAAAGCCTAAAATACTGACAGCACAAAAAAAAAACTTATGGGATCATTATCCCTTTGGGCTTAGGATCCCGAAATATGGTCATGACTCATAAGTTCCATGTTTTGAGGCACCTTACCAGAGAAGGGTTGGAGTAGAAAAGGTTCATCATAACGAACTAGTGTTTGGTGTGCTTTCATTGAGACAGGCTGAGGCACAAAAGGGTAAGCCTACATTGGATTAAGGTGTGTTGTGTAAGAAACCATTCAGAATTCTGGAGGTTAAGTGGAACTGCGAGGGACGAAATAACTACGGTGGTGCAGGCAGCCGCAAGCTCTCTGCTATTTGGGATACTGGGGGACCTCGCCTAATAAGGATAGCTTCTTTCAACAATCACCTAATGCATCATATTTTGGGACGGCCTCTCCCTTTAGTAATTTACTCAATTCCACTTAAAAGTTCAGCAGATAAAAGAGCTTGCGATTCAATTCATTCCGATACATACACTCACTTCTCAACAAAAATCAACAGAATATACATGATCAAATATCAAATGCTTTGTGTATAAAAACAGCCATATATTTTGGGTATAAAGCCTTAAATCAATAACTGTTTCCTTATAACTGCTCAAAGTTTGTTACTTTGCTTACTTTGAGAGAATCCGAAGCCTTCTTGAGCTCAATTTCCAGCTCCATCATCGTCGTAGCCTTACTTGACCTAATCACAGCCGCCAAGGCACGAATGGCCGCCACGGCTTCGGCCAAATCAGGCTGTTTCCGCCAGTTATTGAACTCATCGATCACGCCAAACGGTTTATCAGTATCCAACCCCCTGACATCACTTCCCGAAGTAGCATTGCCATCTGGATTCTGGTCGATAGCAGCCTGAGCCTGGGCGAGCCAGTCACTGGTGACAACGCCATGGTGCGCCGCCCTAGTCTGATAGTAAGCAGAAATCGTCGGGTTAGGGTTGGGGTTCTGAGGGGCATCGGCCATGGAAGTCCGGGTAGTGCCAGTGCCACCAGGAGGGGAGGTTGAAAATGCGTCGGGTGCCAAAGCGGCGTCGTTTTGCAGCCTGTTGTCGAGAATAAAAGATGCTGATCTATACCACATCTATACGTGGAGGTACGAGCGAGACTAGTCACTTTCTCAGGTAATTTATTCCCCGGAGAGAAAAGGAGGAAAGAGGAAGCAAGTTTGCCGCAAAAGTATTGAAGGAATCTGATGCCTTATGAAATGGAAGATCGGGGTTCTGCAATCGCAAATCACTGTGTTTAAGAAAGAAAGAGAGAGGGAAGATAATGGTGTTAAACCGGGCGATAAGCAACTGTCAAGAAGCGTCTCCCGCAAAAACGACCTCGTTTCCAGTTTTCCCCGTTTCAAGGCTGCTAATAATAATCATGATTATTAAAATTTTTAAAAAAGGAAGGGGTATCAAAGGAGAAAGGACAGGGCTTTGCTATGGCTTAATTGTTTTGCCATGCCGTTGGGTGGATTTGTATTTGTAATGACAAATGCTTATTTTATTTGTGTTGATTGATCTTTAACTGTGATTTTAGGTTTAAATCAGCTCAAAGTTGCTCAGCATAGCAAGTGTTATGTTTAAGGTAACTACTTTTCAATTTATTTTATAAGCATATCTCCGGCTGATTGCAAGGTTAACTGAAATTCCACTGAATGGGTTGTTAGAAAATTAATGTGATTTATATAAACAGTTACTGTGAATTTATATTCTATATCGGATTTTTTTATGCAAATATTGATAATTAATATATATATATCATCAGTTTCTTTTTTTTTTTTGGGTGGGCACACCATACAGGTATCTTTTTATTTGGACAATTTTGTCATTATTTAATACTCCTCCGGTCCTTAATATAAGACCCATTTAACTAATTTGATTAGATTAAGGAAGTTAGATAAATTGGTTAATTATAAGAAAAGTGACACATTTTTCTTAAAACACCATAATCATCTTTCTTAATATCCCATCTCCCTCTTCTATTTGATTATGGTTGAGGGAGTATCCATAGGGGTAATTTAGAGAAAAATGATAAATATGGGAAATGGGTCTTATATTTAGGACCAAAACCAACTCAATAATTGGGTCATATATTAAGAATCGGAGGAATATTAAATATGGGCACTTCTTTTATAGAGGATTTGAATCTTAGATTATCATGTTATGGAAGATTAGTTTCTTCTACTAGACCCAACCCCTGTTGATAGTTTCTTTTTTTGTTCTTTGTAAGAAAAAATTGTAGGTAAGTTGTACTAAAACTTATGACTTTGTGGATTATGAACTACTTTCTTAGTTAATTCTCGTTGGCTTGTGGTTTTAAAAAAGTTTAAAAAAAGGCCGTTAGAAACAGTCTGCTTTCCTTCCTTAGTCCCACTAATGAAGGTTTGTCGGGCTTAGGCCTAGGCTTCTGCATTCACCGAGAACATCTTTTGGGCCCCTGGTTCCTTTGCTTTTTGGGCTTAAATTCTTGGGCTTCAGTCAATTGCTAGAAACAAAAACGTTATGTTTTTTTTCCCCGCTTTTAGTTCTTTCTATTTTCAAGGGAGAAGGGCGAGATCAAAGAGCTCCAAAAAGAAAATGCTTTTTTATTTCAACCCTCTCTATTAGCCTAGAATGAGCATGTGATCATCACATTTGAAATACAAAAGTTATATGGCAATGGTCATGTTTAAAAAAAAAAAAAGATTTATCGTTGTGATTGCTTTCATAAATTAATAATACAAAAATATTATTTTATATTTTTAATTTAAATTAAAAATATCAAAATAATAAAAATTCATATTTAAATTCATATATAGACGATGTACATATGGCTAGAAAAAATTGAAACAAAGGTGATAATGTGGCGGAATAATTGATGATTTTTTTATGGAAGATTTTTCCCTCAAAATAATTATAATATGCTTGATGATTCTCCAGCTGGCATGCTGTAAGAACCACAAGCGATGTCTGATTGATCAATGCCATAAAGAAAGGAAGAAGAAAAAATAAAATAAGAGCGATGAGGTGGGAAGATATATACTTGTACCAGAACAAGTGAACGACCTGAAATTGGTAAGGTTTTTAAGCAAACAATAATAATAATGAAGTCCCTCTCCAAATCACCGACTTCACGAGATTGCGTACTTTCCATTTTCAGCGTCCTCTTCAACCTCCACCTCACAGCATCGGAAAATCGAAGTTGATCACAAAAAAGAAAAAAAGGCCAACAAAAAAAATTGGCAGAAACATACAGCTGGAAATGATTGTTTTTCCTATCCAATAATGCTGTTGCTTCTCTTATACCAACCCAAGGCCAACTGTTGCCTTCTCTGTGGAACTTCCCTACCTGCTTCATTACTTTTTCGTGGTCACCTAAAGGTCTTTGAGTGGAAATAAAATTCCCTTCACATACTTATTTCATATTATCTCCGATTTTAATTATAAGAGTTAGTTGATTAATTTAAAAATATTAAAAAAAATAAATTAAGTTAGTTATTTATAATAAATAGGTGTCATCTTTCCTAAAATATCCTTACTAATCAAGTGTGTTGGCTAGAATCATTATTATTATTAGAAGGACTATTTTGAAAAAAATACATAAATATTAGAGAAAAAGTGGATTGTAATCTTATATTTAGGATTAAAATAGAAATCAAATAAAGTCTTATATTAATGATCAGAGGTAGTATTCTGTAAATTACGATAAAAAAGTTATTACTTAAACCTATTACTTAAGCCATTCTAAACAAGCATTCATCTCCATATTACTAAACGCGTTCAAGAAAGATTTATTTTGAAGATTTTTTAGTTTACACATTTAAAATTAAAAAAGAATGTGTCTACATTTAAATGCTGTACCATTCATCCCAATACTTGATGAAAATAATTTATTAAATTCCAACAATTGGGATCATAGAGCTGAATTGCCATCCGAAAATGATGCCTAAGTATATTGTGAACATTATTATATTTTGACATTTTAGAGATTAATAATTAATTATAAAAAGTAAAAAGAGGAAGTAGGAGATTACTATTTTGAGTTATGCAAGGGGTAAAAGAGAAACCGAGCCTTGTTCCCCAAGTTAGCGACTGTGATGGGGTCCAAAATCAGAAACATCATTTCACAAGGAAGGAAAAACCTTAAAAAGCACTTCTTCTATTGGACACACCCCAAAAAAATTAATTTACTTTAATATATCAATAAATAATTTTTTTAAAAAATGAGGTCGGATCCTTTCCTCGATAATACCGAAGCCGGTTTTCCGAATGTCTGTGGTCAACCCCGGCTGAGTTGAACCGCGGTTTGCGCCGTGCACGCGCTTTTGTTAATTGGATAATGTTGAACGAACGGCGACTTTTCTTCAATCGGTGATTTAAAAAAAAAAAAAAAAGTCCACTTGGCTAATGTTTACACCCCATATAACGGCGCCTCCAGGCTCCAGCTTTGTCACCTCATTTGTGTAATCGTTTATTATTTACTATTTTAATTTAAATATTTCATTCAATAAAATATTTATATTGAATGCTTTATCAACATAATTGGTAATTATTTTGGAGAAATCATGAGTGGTATAATGAGGGATTCTTCTTTCCCTTTTTAAGTATCTTAAAGAAAACAAAAGTGTCAGGTTGATGTTTTAGTTGTAAATGAAAAATATAAATGATGATTTAAAAATATTAATCATCTTGAAGCATGATTAATATTGATATAACAAAAATAATCTTCTTAATTTTAAATTTAAATCTTTCGGATGTGTCATGCAGACACGTTCCCCGGGTCACGATCTGGGTCACATTAAAAAAAAAAGGCGAAAACCATGAAGACTACTAGCTTCGAAAACGACAGGATAAATGAAGACCAAAAATTGTGGCCCGGTTCTCATGATCAAAACTTGTGCCGGGGACAATTTCAGCTTCAGAGGTTTTATAATTCTTAGTCTAAATCTCTATTTGCTTGATTCTTCTGCATATAAATTGAGGACGGATGACTTGGAAGGAAGTGTTTCGAGAACGATCATGATCCAAAATTGAAGTTCACAATGATTTATTCTGAAACGTCTCGTTTCTCGCTCGCTGTTCTGTTCTTTGATTTCACCTGCAGCTTACCCTCTGCCCCCCTGGTTCCTGTGTCTCTGTTTGGGCTTTCTCCTGTACAGGGTCTGTGTTAAGTAGGCGACACCAATATTGCTTTAGGCCCATTTAAACTGAAGAAGGTCTTCTATATCAATTTATCGGGAATCTAATCATCATCCTGTAGGACTCTGCTTGAAGTATCTGTTTGATCACCTGGGCATCAGGAGTGAGTTTGATTGGTAAAGTTCTTGACAAGAATTCTTACGCATTGATGAAGAAGAGATTTCATGCAGATTTGAGCTTTTAACTTATATTCAGTGATTTTGCATCAATCGTTTAATTTGCTGTGGTTTTTCTGATAGCAATAGTCTAGCCGGTGTCTATGTTTTATGGTGTTGATAAATTTGTGATCAGAGTTGGTTGGGCTCAAAGAGGAGTAGGATTTCGTTTACTGAGGTGACTGTTGGTTTTTCAAAGTGTTGAATAGGTGAAGAAGTCTCATTTTGGACCTAGAGTAAGCCAGAAACTGCTCCAACGACACTGGGGATTGTCTGTGGATCTGGAAAATTGAATTTTGGATTCATTGGGATTTCCTTTGAAGTTTTGGTGGCTGTTACTTAATATCTTCGGGATTGAATTCATTCCTTTTCAGTTTCTTGGTTTTGACTGTGGTTGAATCTTACAGCCAAAACATGGCGTCAAAGGAATAGGCAGTAGTAAATGGGCTTGTCATGATGAACAGAGAAGCTGGATTATTTGTCAATGGATGCTCCAGAGAAGACTTTCTCTGAACTTATCAGTATCATCAGGTCTTGGAATCCCTGGAAACCTGAGCCAGATGAGGTGTCAAAGGTTTTTTGGATGCCTGACCAGAGTTGTACGGTGTGTTATCAGTGTGATTCGCCGTTCAACTTAATTAATCGCAGACATCATTGTCGTCTTTGTGGACGCATTTTCTGTGCCAAATGCACAACAAACTCAGTTCCAGCTCCATCTAGTTGCCAAAGGAATACTTGGGAAGAGCAGGAAAAGGTTCGGGTTTGCAATTATTGTTACGAACAATGGGAGCAGGGCACGGTTGCTTCTGAGAAAGAGATTCAGGTTTCTAATCAGGATAACAGTGCTTCACTGTCAACTTCAAGCTCAACCAGCATCAATTCGTTTGGAACTGCTAATAACAGTACAGCCACTTTTTGCTCCATTCCTTATTCCACTGATCCTTATCAACAAACACAGCAGAGTTCTGATCTGATCCTGCATCAATCATCCATGACAGGTGAAGGCATTGACAAGGAATGTTTATCAGCACTGAGAAGGTGCAATGATCATGAAGCAGACTTGGGGAATGCATCACATAAGCAATATGGATTCTCAATGTTACGGTATATTAATCTTTCTTAGGTTCACTGACACAGATAATTTTCATGTGATCACTTATCTTCATCTTTCTCCGCACAGACATACTTCATGTCATTTGTGTTTGCATATATAATTGATCATTCCTTCTGTCCATGAAAAATTCAAAGACAGCTTTATAACTCTGTGTGTGTGTATAATAATTACATATTAGTTGCATAGGCTGGTGACATAAGGATATACTCGTGAGATTGGGTTAGACTTAAGACTCATCAAGGGAGAAAGGATCTGAAGATGTAGATGGAAATCTCTGATAGATTTCTCAGTAATATATCTATTACATGCATTCCTCATCAACATGCAACTTTGTATTTAAGAACTATTCATTCCATGAGAGGTACTGCTTTGGAAAACGAGGAAAACATGCATTAATTTATTTAGATTTTCATGGATTATTTACTTTCGTCTTACCTCAGGACTGATGATGAGGAGGAAGAGTACAGTGTTTACAAATCAGATTCTGAAATGGGGCATTATCCTCATTTGAATGGCTACTATAATCAAGTTGAATTAAATGGAATAAGCAACATGGATGGCTCACAAAACCTGCATTCTGAAGGAGACAATTGCAACAATTCAACACACCAAAGTTTTGATGCACAGGCTTTGGAAGAATACCCAGCTATTGGAAAACATGAAGATGAACATGATATTGGTGATGAAAATGAA
This sequence comes from Neltuma alba, assembly GCF_004799145.2. Classification (NCBI taxonomy): domain Eukaryota; kingdom Viridiplantae; phylum Streptophyta; class Magnoliopsida; order Fabales; family Fabaceae; genus Neltuma; species Neltuma alba. The sequence goes on from NW_021634665.1 coordinate 21,922, forward strand.
GCACCTTCATCTTTTTATGTTTCCGAGGATGTTGGTGTTGAACCTGTAGATTTTGAAAATAATGGGCTTCTCTGGCTCCCTCCGGAGCCAGAAACTGAAGAAGATGATCAAGAAGCTAGTTTATTTTATGATGATGATGATGGTGATGGTGATGGTGATGCAAATGCTGCAGGAGAGTGGGGGTACTTACGTTCTTCAAGTAGTTTTGGAAGTGGAGAGTCTCGCCACAGGGATAGGTTAAGTGAAGAGCACAAGAAAGCCTTGAAGAATGTTGTTGGTGGGCATTTTAGGGCTTTGATAGCTCAGCTGTTACAGGTTGAGAACCTACCTGTTGAAGACAATCACAAAAATAGTTGGTTGGAGATTGTTACATCTCTGTCTTGGGAGGCTGCTTCTCTACTTAAACCAGATACGAGCCAAAGTGGTGGAATGGATCCTGGTGGATATGTGAAAGTGAAATGCATAGCAAGTGGGAGTCCCTGCGAAAGGTAAATGCTCCAATCCATATGATTATTCATGTTTAATGCCATTTGCTGATGTTTCATATCCTTCGAAATCAATTCATAAGCTGGTTGTCATCTGGTGGTGGGTTTCAAGGTATCAAAAGATGGAAACCATCCCAAGGTCCCGTGCATGTAGATAAGCAGGCACCCACTGTTCTTTATCCACAGATTTCTTGTTTCTTGTGTGCTTTCCTTGTGAGTGTCGTTGTAGTTTGGGTTGACTGTAACTCTTCCCTTCTGCCTTTTTTTTTGTGGCCTTTTATTATGTTTTTCACATCATCATTCATGAATGTTGCTATATTTTGAGGGGGAAATGAATCATGGGAGACAGACATAACTTGCAAAATAATAGTCAGGTATCTTGATCAGGTACTAAGAAATTAAAATTGAAAAAATCAGATGACTCAAAACTTATGATCTGTATAGTCTGTGGCTGGATATGCATCTGGCATTGTAAAACACATTGAGGAAGTGTGACGAGATCAAACAGAAACTGTCTATTGAATCTGAAGCCACAAAGTCTTCACTGTTGTGCACTGTCATGTATCTTTCTCTTTCTTTATTTTGCAATGTGGGATTACGTAATTAATAACAACTTCCATGTGCATGGTAATCAAGTTGTTTCTTTCTGTTGCTGAATCCTCACAAAAGACTAACTTGAAATTTAATTTTATCTCTTCCGATTTCAGGGCCTGCTTATTTAAGGTCAAAAAAGTGATTTCAATTAAGCTAAACATGAAACAACCATCACCTTATTAGCTTGAAAAAGATATGTTCTCAGCTTATTATACTTGGATTGGATTTTTAAAATAATCACTTTCGTAGAAGTGCTTTTTTATGTCCTTTATTGTCTAAAGATTTTATGAGATGAGCAAAACAACCATCACTCTTTTAAATAATTTCAAAATCAGTTTTTAAGGTTAAACAAACATGCCCATACTGTTGATCACTGTTTCTTATCTAAGTTATATTATAACTTGTAATAGATTATTAGACTATACCATGGATCAAAAGGAACTTTCACTTGTTTCAGTCTCATTTATCTTTTTACCTTATTGGTTGAATTTTATAATCTTCCAGTGTTGTGATTAAAGGAGTTGTTTGTAAGAAAAATGTGGCTCATCGGCGTATGACATCCAAAGTAGACAGAGCTCGCTTGTTGATCCTTGGAGGAGCTCTTGAGTACCAGCGTGTTACCAACCTTTTATCCAGTGTAGATACACTTTTGCAGCAGGTTGTGATAGTTCACCATTTTTTTAGTTTAGTCTGCCACTTGTTTGGCAGTGCACAGACTGATATATATAGAACTTTACACATATTTGAGTTTATGTTGACGGGTTTTCCCTTGTGTTATCTAGGAAATGGACCATCTCAAGATGGCAGTGGCCAAAATAGCTGCACACGATCCTGATGTACTTCTGGTAGAGAAATCAGTTTCTCGATATGCACAAGAATATCTTCTTGGGAAAAACATATCACTAGTTCTCAATGTCAAGAGGCCGCTTTTGGAGCGTATAGCACGCTGTGCAGGTGCTCAAATAGCGCCTTCAATTGATCATCTCTCTTCACCAAAGTTGGGCTACTGTGAGAAGTTTCATGTGGAAAAGATTCTTGAAGACCATGGTAGTGCTAGTCAGGACAGGAAGAAAACTGTCAAGACATTGATGTTTTTTGAAGGCTGTCCAAAACCATTGGGTTGCACAGTAAGTCCTAAATATGGATAATTGCAATGTGATATTACAAACAAGAGAATTTGTGGAACACCAAACATAACTCAGATCATTCTTGTGTCAATATAGATATAGCTTTCATGCTGTCTGTTTTCTTTTGACCGATTTATGCAATAAAATATCATCTTACCTGTTTTGCTATTGTTTAGATGTCATTTCTTATGGCCCAGCAGTAGTCTGGATTCTTGTAGGAAATGTTCGCTTACATCCTTAATTTCTCCTCTGGCAGATTTTACTAAGAGGGGCCGATAAAGATGAATTGAAGAAGGTAAAGCATGTGGTTCAGTATGGATTTTTTGCTGCTTACCATTTGGCTCTGGAAACCTCTTTTCTTGCTGACGAAGGAGCCTCCCTGCCAGAACTTCCATTGAAAAGTCCAATAACTGTGGCCCTTCCAGATAGTCCTCCATGCATAGATGGGTCCATCTCAACAGTGCCTGGCTTCACCATTTCTGGCCATGGAAAGTCTCAGGAGCCGAGACCTAACACTGAACACCAGAAAGGTGGTAGAGTTGCTGATTTAGCCTCATTGGTCTGCAGAACAGAACCCCTTTTTTCTAGTGACCATTATCAATCAGAGCAAATTGGTTCAAGTATTAGTCACCCAATTGCTTCTTACTCTTCTGCCACTATTTCAGGGAATACAATTTCAGATTGTTATGGCAAAACCCTTCTTTCTTGTAAAGAAAGAAATGAAGTGGATTACAAAATATCTCTAGTGCCTGAAACTTCTGTGATGAGCAACTGCTTTTCAGTCATGGATAATCATACTAATGAAAATGGCTGTACGATTTTGGAGAAACTAGAAAATGATGTAGTATCAGGCACTCCTCAAAATGGCCACAGAGAAGTCTGCAATAGCCAACTAAGTGATTCAGAGCTTCTATCTCCAGAAGATGTTCAGAACCATTCCAAGGGGCAAGGATTCATGAATGAAGAGCCAATACCTCTAAAAGAAGAGTTCTCTTCTTTTTCTGACCATCAAAGCATTTTAGTGTCCGTGTCCTCCCGGTGTGTATGGAAGGGAACTGAATGTGAGAAGTCCCATCTATTTCGAATTAAATATTATGGCAACTTTGATAAACCCTTGGGTCGTTTTCTGCGGGATCATTTATTTGATCAGGTTGGTTTTTAATCAATGAATAATTGTGAATGTCTTTGTTCTTAGATTTAATGCAATCATTCTGAAATGTGATAAACTGCATTGTTACTCAGAGCTATAGATGCAGTTCTTGTGAAATGCCTTCAGAAGCACATGTCCAATGCTATACTCATCGTCAGGGGACCCTCACCATATCAGTTAAAAAAATACCCGAAATTCTGCTACCCGGTGAAAGAGAGGGAAAGATCTGGATGTGGCACCGATGCTTGCGGTGTCCAAGAGTCAATGGTTATCCTCCTGCTACACATAGAATAATAATGTCTGATGCTGCTTGGGGTTTATCATTTGGGAAATTTCTGGAGCTCAGTTTCTCGAACCATGCTGCAGCAAGCAGGGTGGCAAGCTGTGGCCACTCTCTACACAGAGATAGTCTTCGTTTTTATGGGTGATTATCATCTTTTTGCTTTCTCATATATGAAGTATACCAATATCTGGCCCAAGTTAGAGCTTTTTAAACATGTGTAAAGAAAGACTAAGTCTGTGGCTTTTGTGACCAATGTTTAAACTGAAAATATCGCTTTTGGTTAATCCTGATTGAAAGTTTTAATAGATGCAGTCTTTGGTAACCTTTGAGAATTCCGTCTAGGTTTAACACATCTTTATGAAAACAACTCATTCTTGTCTTATTATGGCAATTCAAAAGTAAAATTTTTCTGTAGCTTAAGTGTATTTCAAATGGTGAGATTCATTAGTTCATTAAACTCATACTTTTCATTATCTCTCTGTGATGTGATTTTTTATGTGCAGATTTGGGAATATGGTTGCTTGTTTTCGGTATGCATCAATTGACCTTCATTCTATATACCTTCCCCCACACCAACTGGTTTTTGACAATGGGATTCAGGAGTGGATTCAGAAAGAAACAGATGAGGTTTCAATATTAACTGCCTTACATCTTAAAATTATTTGTGATAGGCGACCTAATTTCTGCTTGTAACAGGTGATTAACCGGGCAGAGCTTTTATTTTCTGAAGTGCTTAATGCTCTTAGTCAAATTGGAGAAAAAAGATCTAGTTCAGTACCTGTTAGTAGTGGCCTTAAAACATCGGAATATAGACGTCAAGTTGCTGAACTCGAAGGGATGTTGCAAAAAGAGAAAGCAGAGTTTGAGGTGAGGCCTCCAGTTATAAATATGTGGATTTGAAATCTTGTCCGGTATCTTGTCCAATGGTGAACTTTATGATCACTTGTTTGTGTAAATGATGGAACCGCGGCAAATGCTCCAGAAATTTATATGAAAGACGCCAGAACTAACAGAATTAAAAAAGCAAAAGAAGCTATCAACCAGTATGGTAAAATACTGTGGCAAAATCACACAATTAATGATAGTTCTGAGCCTTGAAGATGCGAGCAATTTTTCAAGAAAACCATCTCAAAAGTTGTCCTTCCTACCCATAACAGAATTGCCCAACCCATAACAACCTTCTCACAGCCTTATTGCCTACATCATCTGCTTAGTCCTTCTAAAATATTCCCTAGCCACTGGTGCCTTCAGCATATAGAGCAAATTGGAACGGCTTACTCTCTTCTACGAACGAGTTGGTAAAAATATATTAAACTCCTACAGAAAATAAAAGAAAGACGATATATAAAACCTTTTTGGGAATTATAAGTTGTCACATCCCTGGTATCTCTTAATATGTTTCCCTCTGTCATTATTTTCTTGTCCTTTCTTTGGTTGCACATGTTAACTGAAACCTCTTGTCATTTTGGAATTTATCTTACTATGCTGTCCGTATTTTTTGTCATCTACCGTAGCATTTCAAATTTACAGAAGTTTTATTTAATTTTTTTTTAATAACCGGAGCAGTATATAAATACCATATATTTGACAGTCTGTATTTATTCTTCTTTTTTTTTTTTTTTTTGCATTTTCTGTTCTCATAGGAGGAACTTCAAAAATTTTTGAACCACGAAAAGGGAAAGGACCAACCGGGGATTGACATTCTTGAAATCTATCGTTTAAGGAGACAGTTACTTTTCCAGTCTTTTGTGTGGGACCACCGCCTTGACCATGCAGCCAAATTAGTTAATACCAGCAAGCAAAATGGTTCAAGCAGTCCGGTTTCAGAGGACAAGAAGAGGAACATTACTGAAAACCAGATTAATGATGCCCTTATGCCAGAAAGAAGCGACAATGGTAATGACTCTATATTTTTGGGTTTAAAGCCTAATGGTAACCCTGACCTGGGTAGAGCAGTTGATAACAACATTTCCCAATCTGATGCATTTCATGAAGAATTTGATGCTGCCAAAAGTTCTAATTATGAGAGAGAGGGCCAACCTTATCGTTCAATCAGTGATTCTATAAATGCTCAATCAGACCATTCAGACCTTGGCTTAGGAGTTTTCAGAACCCTCTCTGATGGGCAGCTTCTTAGCATGCCCAACATATCAGATACCCTTGACGCAAAATGGACAGGAGAAAACCACTTACCATCTGGATTAACAAATGACATTACTTCTGTTACTCCTGATACAACTGCAGCAGATTCTTTGATTACGAGTAGAAAGAGAGAAGCATCCAGTCTAGAGGATCATGCAGATGACCAGAGGGAGTCTAAAAGTATGTATTGTGCCTCTAAGAGCCTTGATAATGTGGAAGATTCTTTAAGCTGGTTAGCAATTCCCTTTCTAAACTTATACCCTTCATTTGACAAGAACTTTTTAGGCAGTGCACAGAAGTTTGATACTCTGGATGAGCATCCTGTTTATGTATCGTCATCCTTCTGGAAACTGGAACTCCAACGTGGGGCAAGGCTGCTTCTGCCCATTGGTGTTAATGACACTGTAATTCCAGTATATGATGATGAACCCACAAGTATAATATCTTATGCCTTAATGTCACGGGACTATCATGTCCTATTGATTGATGATGAAAAAAGACCAAAAGATGGGGGTGACTCCAAGGCATCATCATATTTTTCTGATTTAAGCAACTTCCAAGCATTTCATCCTGCTGATGATTCAACTTTTCAATTTCTGAGAAGTTTGGCATTAACAGATGACATGAAAACATCCATGCCTGGGTCTCGTAATGCATCCACATTGGATCCTTTGTTATATACGAAGTCCATGCATGTCAAAGTTTCCTTTGGAGAAGATGGTCCCCTTGGTAAAGTGAAACATACAGTGACTTGTTACTATGCCAAGTGGTTTGAAGCCTTAAGAAGGGTTTGTTGCTCTTCAGAGCTGGACTATGTAAGGTCTCTGAGTCGGTGCAAGAAATGGGGAGCTCAAGGAGGAAAGAGCAATGTATTCTTCGCAAAAACTTTGGATGATCGGTTTATCATCAAACAAGTCACAAAAACAGAGCTTGAATCATTTATTAAAATTGCTCCTGAATACTTCAAATACCTTTCTGAATCAATACACTCAGGAAGCCCAACGTGTCTGGCAAAGATTCTTGGGATATACCAGGTGCTTGTCCTTAGAGCCTAAAATTTGAACCTCCTAAATGATTGTCTTTATAGGCTTATTAGTCGAATACTTGCAAGTCTAAGGTTTGAGACGCGACTTTTTTGGGCATCAAGAAGGACAAATTAGAATTAGCCTTGTTAATGACAGTAAAGGGTTAATGGCCTTCTATCTTTTCTAAAGTTTTTTAATAAAAAGTTACATCTCATGTAAGCACACCAATACAGATTATCTTTTCCTTTTCCTTTTCTTGTTTTTTTTTTAAATGCTGCGGATTGGAAGAATATGAATGAATCCTTCATATAGCAGTATGCAACAGAAACGTCATTTACTTGGTCAAAGTTTGAAGGTGATTTTGCTTGTGTAAATTATTAAGACCTAGTAGTAGAGGTTTTTTTATTATACTTATGGTTTAATGACAAGGCCATTATATACATGCATACAAAAACTGCAATTCTCTTGATAATGACCATATGATATTCTTGCTGGTTACCTCTAACAGACCTCAACCAACTTAGAGCTGATTACTATTCTTATATTATCCATTATTTCTTCGTATACGTGTCACTCAGTTTTTGTATTCCATGCCTATGCAGCACCCAGTTTTAGTATTAAGCAGTAGTTATCTCAGAAGTTAGAACCATATAACTCAACTTGTACATCCATGTTTTTTCATCTCTAGGGTAATGGATTTTGTGATAAGATTCTAACTTTGTTTCATTATTCCACACACAATGCTAATATAATGTTTATATTGTTGAAGTTGTAATAGCATTCAAGTTTCTGTACTTCGACATTGACATTTGTTAGCCTTTTTTGCCAAATGCAAACAAGGGATTATTATTGGAAAATGGGAAGGACAATGCTATAAATCATATCTTGAAGTTAATTGTTCATTGGATTGGTGCTAAATAATCCTGAATTTTGCTCCGCTTAACTACATGTGATCCTGATGACTTCATCTACTGTTGGGTTTATCTTGTAAAGGTCAAGTCAAAGCATCCTAAAGGAGGGAAAGAATCGAGGATGGACGTTCTGGTTATGGAGAATCTTCTGTTCAGGAGGAGTGTGACACGGCTCTATGATCTCAAAGGATCTGCCAGGTCTCGCTATAATCCAGATTCTAGCGGGAGTAACAAAGTTCTGCTTGACCAGAACTTGATTGAATCAATGCCAACTTCTCCTATTTTTGTGAGCAACAAGGGTAAACGGGTGTTGGAGAGAGCTGTCTGGAATGACACTGCTTTCCTTGCTGTAAGCATCAAAGCTTCATATCTCTGCTGTTCTTCCCTCTCTTTATTGTCTGTTTTCCTGTGCATGTTGCAAATGATTTTTTATCCCCATTTTTCATGTATATTTTATGTTATTCTGCAGTCAGTTGATGTAATGGATTACTCGTTACTCCTTGGGGTGGATGATGAGAAACATGAATTAGTTCTTGGAATCATAGACTACATGAGACAGTATACCTGGGACAAGCATCTTGAAACATGGGTTAAAGCTTCTGGCATACTGGGAGGATCGAAAAACTCATCTCCAACTGTGATATCACCCAAGCAATATAAGAAAAGGTTCAGGAAGGCAATGACCACTTATTTTCTCATGCTTCCAGACCAGTGGCCTCCTGCACCTAATAACTCCCAGTCTGATGCATATGAAGAGAATACACAACCCAAGAGTTCACCAAAATGATTATTTGATCAGCCTTCTTCCTCTAAATTTTTCTTCCTGTCTGGTAAATTAGATCCCCCATACCATTTTCTCTTCTCTTTTTTCCTTTTTCCCCTTAATTTTCATAGGAATTTTGTTTCTTTCATCTGTAATATTATCAGTGAAAGATTGGTGAATTACTTGTTGGAAGATAAACAAAGAAAAGGCTGTTAGAAAATAAAGGATGCTTGTCTGGGGTGAAATATTTGATGACCTCTGGATGAAACTCTGTACAAAAATTTTAGTCATGTATTTAGTATCACAATTTGTACATCATTTAAATTTGTTTGGACCATCAGTTTACGCTCTTTTCAGATCTCAATTACCAGAACTGCTTAGCTTCCAAGCCTTTAATTGGCAATTATCCTTGTATTAGACGTTGGGGCTGTGTATTTTCCTCAAATAGTTCAATTATGTCAGCAACAATAGCATTACTCTTAATTATTATGATCACATTTCTTCATTATTGATAATTAATATGTATATTACTAAACATATATTCCCATCAAAATTGGGTCACTGTACCCGTGATTAGATAAAAGAAAAGAGGGGGGGGGAATACAGTAGCCGTCCTTCATCTTCTTCACCATGAATCATCTGATTTTTGTAATCGTAAGACATCGATTATTTGGAATATTATAAAGGAGAAAAAAAAAAAAAAAAGCCTCGTAACATTTTCGCAAGGGCTACAAATTCATGAGAAGGCCCTCTGCCTTTGAGCTCAAAACTGGCCTTGAACTCATTTAAGAGAAAGGAGAAGGATAAAAAATCCGGATGGTAGGAATATTGTGGATACGTTAAAGGGCAGCACGAGTACTGCAGGAGGTAGTCTTCTCATTATGCAGATTTTAAATCTTATGAGACTGCACTGGAGCCTAGAGTTGAAGGCTATACCAAGGGAGCAAAGTCAGCTTGCGGATGCACTTGCAAAGGAGGGTCTTTCTAGATCTTCTTTTTTTAATTATTGTCCACCAGATTTACTGGTTTTAGTGGCTAGAGAAAGAGTGGGATCTGATTCCCCCATGACCTGAGTTTATTTGTTTGGGCAATTTTTTGCCCTCTCTTTTACCCCAAAAAAAGAAAAAGAAAATCACATGACACATCCCTGAACAGGAGACCAATTATTCTCTTTTTAGTTAGAAGTCCTTTGGCGTTAAGGTTTCACTTCAAAGTAAGATTTAAACTGATTATATACCTCGGTCTCACTGATCGTGCTATCATGTTTCCAGAATTTGATTTCCCCACAAAACCATGAAGTGAGTAGATTCCTACCTGTTTCGGGTCTTTTTGTCCTTAGCTAAAAAAAAACGGGAAGATCATTGTTAACGTCACAAACGTTAACTCGTTTATTTGAAGATACTTTTGTCTTCCATATATTTACCCCGGCATTCGCAGCTCCTTCTGTTTTTGGCAAACTTTTTTTGTTCTTAAAATCAGTGCTATTTGGATATAAAGGAGGAAAAACGAGTCAGACAAATTTATTGCCTTGTGATTAGGAAGTCATCGTCATCATCTTTATCTTTCTCCATCAGATAACCTAGAATACCAGCATACAACAGATTGAAAGAGAAAAGCATTCCTGTACAACTTTACAAGGGAAAAAAAAGAACACTCTACTTCAGGTAAAAAAAAAAAAAAAACCCACTTCACAACTACTTCTTGATTCACCATCAACAGCCTCTTAAGCATTTTTGATACATGATGCTGCTGAGCAGGGGGGAGTTAGGATTCAGTTATGAGCGGGCTAAGATTAAAAAGCACATATAGTACAAAGTTTGCGTGAATTTTGAAGGGCCAGAAATGCATAATATTTGTATATTACTGAGAAAAAAAATTAGAACTTGCTCCCTCCGCCATGTTACTGTGAGACCTTTGGCTTTGATATTTGACAAAGTAAGTTGAGAGTGATCATCAGCAGAATGAGTTAAAACCATTGCTGTTTAGGTCTTCTTGCAGCAAAACACCTTCACCTGCTGGATGATTCTCTCCTTCCCCTTTCACAATCTTTATCCAGTTTTGTTGAAGAATTTCTCTGATCTCAGCATCGCTGAATCCCCGGCAAGGGGCAAAAAAGGAAAAAAGAAAAAGAAAAAAAGATCTCCTTAGACAGACGAGTTTAGTTATATGATAATTCAATCAATGAATCATTTATGCTAGAATCTGAGGTACAATCAGACGGAAAATAACTCGACTTCTCGAGAGTTGTTATTCTTCACTGAATCACTTTACCTTAGAAGATGACTAGGTGGCTTTGATGTTCGTTGAAAACGAGGTCCTTCGTCGTACCCTTCACAGAATATTTCACCATTTTCGTCCTGGTAGCAAACTATGCCCTCAGATCGATTCTCATATACCTGTTACGTTGGAAACAGTCCACTTCAATAAGTAAACAGAAATTTTTATAAACTCATATTTCTGATCTCTTACATGGATTCATCTTCCCCATCTTGGATAAGAGTAAGAGAGATAGAAGAAGGATATTGACCTTGTTCTTGATGGAAGCTCTGATCCTCTGGGTAAATGATGCTTTTTTCAGGGGGACAAAGCTGCGCTTGGACTTCACATCCTTGCTTGCAATCTTTAGAAATGACCCAGATTTCTGAACTGGAATTTGAGTTGAACAAGCACAGATCATAGCCATCGTCAATATCTGATTCAACAAGAGAAAGAAGATGGAAGAGTAGAAGGAATAGAACAATTCTGGCCGAGCTCAATCTATATAGTGTACTAGTACTAAGGAATAATGATCTCACTTCAAAGTGACACGGTTTTGTTTTCTTTCTTGGGTTTGCTTAGATCATACCATAATAAATTCAATTATTGATGTCTAATCATACGTATAGATTAATCATGTAGGGCCTAACTTACTCATCCGCTACCTTCTTTGTTGTTGGCATTGAACTTAGTTTTTGGTTAATGATGCTTCACAGTGCTTCTTTCCTGTTCATTGGTTGGTCGGTCTCCTTCCCCTCATCACTTAGAAAAATGTTTCCACAGAATTTCAGTAATATATAGTTTGTTTAGACTGAGTATTTTTAGAATAATCCATAAAGTAATTTTCATACTATGGTACAAAATTTTTTGTTTGACTAATTCATCGAAAATTTATTGAGAGGGGAAAAAAAAGCTGTGTGATTGCAAATTCAAAATTTTTAGCAGAATTTTAGGTTTTCTTTTTATTATTGACTGATACGGATCCAAGTTCAGCAAGGACTTAATGAAAGAAAAGATCTTCCGACTTAATCTTTATCATCCAAGCTTGAACGTAAGATCTTATCTAAGTGGTTGTAAGGTCTTATCATTAGTTGTTAAAAACATCGATGGCTAAAAATGCTGCAAAAATCTCAGCAAAAAAATATCTTTTAAATTTTAAAATTTCAAATTAGTCTTGTTTATTACAACATAATTTTTGATCTAGAATTTGGCAATCAGAGAGGTATTTATTTTTGGGATTTTCTTAGAGGATTTTAAAATATGTCTTTCTATAAGAGCACTACATTATTTTGTCTTGTCATGCCAATAAGTTATAAATAAATTTTAATCTAATAACGTAAATATTTGATTTCATTGAAGAAAGGGAAAATTAGAGAGAAGGACCAAGAAAAGATTATATTTATTAGCACGGATCTTAAAAAGTGTAATTATTTAGGAGGACCAAATATCAATATATAAATTTTAAAAATACTAAAATGCCCCCAACGAAATCTCCTACAATTTCTCTAACCACTAACTTTACAACCTTTTTTTTCATTAATAAAAATATTTTTGCACTGTTACTCCTCCGATCCTTAATATAATACCTATTTAACTAATTTGATTAGATTAAGAAAGTTAGGTAAGTTAGTTAATTATAAGAAATGTAACACATTTTTCCTAAAACACCATAATCATATTTCTTAATACCCCATCTCCTTCTTTTACTTGATTATAGTTGAAGGAATATCTATAGGGGGTAATTTAGAGAAAATTGATAAATATGATAAATGAGTCATATATTTAGAATCAAAACCAACTCAACAATTGGGTCCTCTACTAAGGACCGAAGGAGTATTTTACTTTTATATCCATATTTTTATGATCTCAGTTTTCAGGTCTAATAACAATAAATAATTAAATAATGTTCAAATAAAATACATTTCGCCGAAACTATAACCTCACTCCATCCATGCTCAATTGATTGTAAACCCCCAGAAAAATTATAAACCAAATAATTCTGAGTGTGAAGTTTAAAAATTGAAATAACAACAAAAAATATTAATAAATCACATAGATCATGACACTAATGTTATCTAACACATTAACTTGAGAAATCTCAAAATTAATCTCCAAATATTATCTAGGTGCAATTAGACTCGCTGCATTAGTTGGTGAAGTCTATACAATATTACTATCATTATTAATGATCTTATAATGGCACAAACCATGAATTAACAACGGTTGGTATACGGCAATGAAAAGTATTAGTGGTATGAATCCATGTTGAGGAATGAAAAGAATGAGAGAGAAATATACCAGTATGAGATATTAAAAATTTAATAATTTAATTAAATCAAGGATTTAATTTAAAATTCAAAAGTAGTTGTTAGAGGAAAGATAGGAGATTTGGTTAAGGGTAATTTCGTATTTCTAAAATTATATTTTAATATTTAGTCCTCCTAAATAATTACACTTTTTTAGATCCTTCCCAATAAATATTACTTTTGGCAGGTCCTTCTCCCTGATTTTCCCGTTAAGAAATTACTCCTCCCCAAAAAAAAGGTGTACGTGCGTGCACGTTATGGAAGATACCAATATTTAATTATTACTCCCCCGGTCCTAAATATAAGACTTTTATATACACTAGTATAAGGGTCTTACATTTAGGATCCGGAGGAGTACATTATCTATAGGAAATTAAATTGCAAAATGTCACATGCTTGACGTACAATAATACTCCGAGGTCATCGCGGCAAAAAAAAGAAGAGGGAAGAATCAAATTGGAAATAAGTAAAACAGAATTTGTAAACCTAACACAATAATTGCATCTGAAACTGCATTAAAATAATTTTGATGATCAGAGAACGATTATATATTCTGTGTTTTCCATCCCAAGGAAGAGAACACAAACAAAAGAATCTAATATTCTTCTGTGCATCTTCTCGATTCACAGATTTAAAATATAAGTGGCTGCATAGATAAGCATCAAAAGAATTTTCACAATTATATAGCAATGGGTGAATTTAATATATAGATATGGTTGGGTTAAAGCAGACAGAAGCGGAGCCATTGGTTTTTGTTGCTTTCATGATGTTATAATTTTATTTTATTTTTCACTCAGTTTCACTTTATTCTATGATTATTTTTTTCCTTTCTTTAAGGACCCCAATTGCCACTTGCCTAGGCCTCATTGTGCAAGGATGAGTTGGCGTAAGGATAGGAAATAAATAATGTCAAGGACTTCTATTTTGTGATAAGGGAATATAAATATTTTCTTTGCCACTTATCAATGACGCATGGGCTTTCTTAAAGTCAAATTTACCATCTGTCCAAAGGATAGCCCTTAATTTCCAGCAATGACTTCACTAAATTATAATTAAAAAAGAGTCAAATCAATGTGATTTTCCTAACACGGAAACAAATTTATAAAATAAATCACAATACTCAGATATTTTAGTCATATTTTCCAATAAATGACGCAACCAGGCAAGAACTAATAATGATTACTCCTAATATTGAGTTCTCATTGCTAGTAGCCTGTAATCTAATAGTATGAAAACTTATTTATAAATGAGAGCGTATGAGGCGCTATTGTCACTAAATATGAGCATATCTTCTTACAAAAATTTAAATATTAGTTCGTTATGTTATGGGAGACTAACTCCTTCCTAGACTTGGTTACACTTGTAATTTCAATTGTTTGCTTCTTTAAATTTTAAAAAATGCTTTTTGGGCCCTCACAGTTGTGGTTTTTGTTGCATTTATTGGGCCACGTTTTTGGTTACTTGGTCAATTGTGAGTTCATTTTAGGCCTCACCCAAAGTTAGCGATCTGGGTTTGATCATGTGGGTGAGCAGTATATGGGATTATTCCTGAAGCCCAAGTGTCTTCTGGACCCCAGAGATAGATAGACCCAAGAGGACTACCGATAATTAAGTAAACTTTATTGGCTGAGGACTACCAATAATTAAATTGGAAGCAGGTGGTTTTGTTTTTGATGGAGAGCCATATGCACACTTTAAGCATCTAATTTGCAAAGTTCACTGTTCTAAGCCCCATTTGGATTCACCATTAAAAACTCTTATAATTATATTTTATGTCAGTCGAGACAAAACTCCTCTCATATACTTTGTATTTTATTAATCATACTTAAAAAGCTACTTATAATTTTGCAAATGACATGGATTGGGGTCGCTCAGCTCTTTATTAAGGTCTCAAAGTTCCCTCGTCTTTTATCTCATGAATCATGATGATGTAGCCGTTTTGTCATCTCTGGTCTTCCTTAAAATATAAACGGCAGTGTCACAATCCCAGTGAGTGGGAAAAAATCCCCCGTTTTTGGCCTCCTCTTAATTCTCCCCACGTGACTCTGCCCATTTTTAATCTAAAAGATTTGGATTTGTTGTTGTATTTTATGTAATAAAAAATTAAAAGAAAAATCATTACGAGTCCTTTAAAAAAAATAATTATTAAAGAAAACTCAATAATAAATAAACAGCACGAAGTTATTACTTTTTGCACTAAAATTTGTCGTAGGCTCCTTAGATGTTGTTCCCTTATTTTGAAATTTTTTTGTAATTGCATTCCTTCTTTGAAACCTTATAATAATTAATCTAAATTTAAATAAATTTGAAGTTATTTGCTCAGCCCTACACCATTCTTTGATATTAAGTTAATGATGGTAAAAGGAGTTCACTTACTTGAGTGGGATAGGAATGTTGTTTTTGTTAACTTGAAGGTTCATTCTTTTACAGCTTCATTTGTAATGTTAAGGATAATTAACTCTAATCTTTGCTTTGAGTTGAGGAGAATTTTGCGAAAGCATTCTTTACTTTTACTTGAATTATTAATAAAGATGTATTGTGACCTGAATTAGTATTTATCTTACCATCATTTCTCTTCTTGTTTCTTTTTTTTTGAGTAATTTTTATTAGGATCATCGTGTATGATGATAATTTAATTACCATAGATCAACTTTTACCGAGTTAAAGCATTAAGGGTATTTATTACTCTTCTGGTCCTTAATACAAGACCCATTTAACTAATTTGATTATATTAAAAAAGTTAGGTAAGTTAGTTAATTATAAGAAATGTGACACATTTTTCCTAAAACACTATAATCATATTTCTTAATACCTCATCTCCCTCTTTTACCTGATTATGATTAAGGAAGTATCTATAAAAGTAATTTAGAGAAAACTGATAAATATAAGAAATGAGTCTTATATTAAAGATCAAAACCAACTCGAATCGGAAGAGTACTAGATTTCAAGGAATATATTAGACAGATTAGATAGAAGAGTAGATTAGATTAGAAGATTAATATAATGCAGGCCAATAATTTAATTTAATTAATCAATAAATGACACATTGGCAGAAATTTTAAAAAAAAAAAAACAGAACAGTGAATGCCATAAATAGTATCAGTACCATGATAAAATTTCCCTTTGTGACGTAGCCTCTGAGACTGCATATAATAAAGCAAGCCTGGCTCTCTACACTCTACACTCTCCCACTTCTTCTTCTTCAGATCGCTCTGCCATGAATCCCTCCCGCCATGAATGCTTTCAAGCTTTGTCTTTCTCAGCTTCTTCACAAGGGGTGACCAAGAAAGATCCCACATTTCATTCCTTTAACTTCAATTGTTTAGTCCTATTGAAGTTTAATCTTAGCTTGTGTTTCTTTTCTGATTCAGGAATCGCCATTGCCAGGGAATACCAGCTTGTTTGTGAAAAATAAAGACAACCCGTTTGCAGAAGCAATCCCTGACCCACTCTGTAAGCTTCATCTGCGAGAAACCTCGGAGTTCGTGAAGTCGTTTCCCACGTCACACAAAAACAGAGGTTTTCTCGGGGTTTCGTCTCAGAATAAAACAAGAGTAGAAGCTCCTTCAACCCCAGGAAGACCCATATTTAGCTTCAGAAAGAGCAACCTCTCTTCGAAATGGGAAGACGCAGAGAAATGGGTCATTGGCAGCCATGGCTCTCCTGCTCGTACGACCAAGATATTATCAACATCATCATCATCATCTTCGGCGTTCTCCAAGATTAGAACATCATGTGACAATGTCTTCAAGGTACGCAACACTGCTGATGATTTCTCGGAGCAACCGAGGGCCACACAGGAAAAGGTGTTCAGAGCTGTCTCAAGCCTTCAAATTTCTCCTGCAACTTTGGACCACCATGAGGTCCCTTCCCCAACAGACATGATGCTACAAGGTAGGATCCCCTGTTTTCTTGTTATCATTATTCTCAATCTACGTTTTCATGTAACTTAATTTTCCTACTTTATGCTTCTCATAAATGTTTTGCTTTTTTATTCGTTATTTCACCATAAGGAGTCCAACTTTGCAAGTATTGTCTTCCTTTTTCTCATAATAAACTTTACCCATTTATAGAGAGAGGCTTGTTTCAGAGTGTTTTGCTCACCTGGACTCGTTTCCTCTTGGAGTTCATTTGAAGTTGAATAGTAAAACTGCATTAATTTGAAGATTCATTTCATGTTTGATCAAATACATGAAATACAGATAAGTTTACAGAGAAGAAAGGGTCAAATTTTCCCAATTTCAGAGACAGTGGGACAGAGATGACTCCTCTAGGAAGCTCCACAACTTCAAGGTGTCACACACCATTCAAGAGCTCATCTCCAGCTCGCCATAACACTCCTGCAAATAGGTCTGCTCCATACAGCAACGTTAGCTGCTGTACTAGCGACCTTATTCAGTTAGAGGAGTGTCATTTTGCCAAGCTGCAACTAGGAACAAAGTTCGATTCCAATTGGAGCTCAAGGGAGGAAGAGGAAGAAGAAGCTTCAAAGAGCCTGAGACATGACGCTTACCAAACCCAGAAAGCTGATTCAGATGCCATCGCTGCTGCTTGGCAAGAAAATGAGAAGACTAAATCTTGTCTGAGGTAATTAAATCTTGAAGTAATTAGTGGTTTAAGATGCAATTAATTAGTTAAAACCACATTAGTGAAATAGCAACGCGTCGGCAAAACAAAAAACAAAAAGAAATAAACCATGTTAGGTGGACAATGATGGTTCGGCATCTCATCCCTTAAGGAAGTGGTTGGGGATTCAATCCTCAACTCTTGTGAATAGAAAGCACCCCCTGGCCAGTTCCCTACCGCTTCATGCACCGACTGTAGGAACGAGGGATTAGTCTCATGGCTACCGGCTGTGGGAGGAATCCAAATAAAAAACCAAAAAAAAGAATAGCAACACATTGCGTGCGTGATATGTAAACATGATAATTTCCTAAGACTAAAGCTATGTAAACTCATCAATTTACCAAAGTGTCAGTTTAATTTCTTTTGAAAGGTCTCTGCTTTTTAATTTCGCCTGATATGTATGGTGAGGGCTTGTGATTTGAAAGTGCAGGTATCAGATTGAAGAAGCGAAAATCCGAGCTTGGACAAACCTCCAAAGTGCTAAAGCAGAAGCCCAATTGAAAAAGCTTGAGGTGCCCTTCATTTCTTTTCCCAATGATCATGGAAGGATTAAGTTTCATATTTTAGTTGAATCCCTTAAATTTGCTCTGAGGGAAGTTATGAATGTGGTGGTTGGTGGCATACAGGTGAAAATACAAAAGATGAGATGGAAGCAGGAAGAGAAAGTGATGAAGAGAATGGAAGTGGTTAAGAGGAAAGCAGAAGAATGGAGAGAGGCAGCAAGAGAGCAGCACATGGTGGAGAAGGCAAATGAAGAATCTCAAAAGCCGCTGAAGAATCCATTTTCAAGTTATGCTACTTCTTGTGGTTGTTTTCCATACACTAGCACAAATAATACTTAAATATCCTCGTAAGCTTGCCCAATAATATCCTTATTATGTAGTGCTAGTCTCCAATCAAAGGAATGAGAACCTACATATACCATAATACCAATTTGGATGGTTTCATGTTTAAGGCTATTCAGAGTTCAGATTCAGATGTCATATCAGAAAGACACATCACACAAAGTTCAAGAAGAGCTGTCCCAATTTTTCAGGCTCACGCGAGTTTGCGTCAACACAACATGGTGAACCCCGACGGCCGACAATGCAGATTATGAGCAGAGAGAACAAAAGCGAAGCTGAAGTTTAGCTGTAACTTCAACTGCTTTTGGCAATCCAGAATCTTTCTGTTGGGTGCTGCAGAGGACCAGACTTGATTTCTGTGTCGTGTTTCTGAAATCTTACCCTGATTTATTCCACTTTCAAGCTCATCACTGCACGCCTTTCCAAATGCATGCTAGTCTCATTTACTGCACAAGATTTTATTTCAGAAATCCAAATATATCTCCCCGTGTCTCTGATGAATCTGATATATCCTGACCATTCTTCCATGAAAATAGTACTGTTGAACTTTGGTCCCACTCCCCTCAAGTTTTCGGGCGAGGAGGTGATCACATAATTGGTTTTGTTTAATTATTATATTATATAATTGGGATATCCTCATTTGATACTATTTATAAGGTACTTTCAACATATCTCGTACATGTTAAGAAAAACTTTAAATTACATTAACTTTCTATTAAAATATAATAATTTTTTAATTTTACCCCATTTAATATATACACCTTTAAAAAAATAATTATCTACAACTTAATAAATAAAAAAACAAGAGAATACATTTAATAAAATAGCTTATAACTAGGACAAAAGAAAACCTTTCTTTACCTTATTTTATAAGATCAAAGGAGTAAAACATAGTGGAAATGAATGCTATCAGCCTTGGAGAACATGTACTTTCTTCTCGTAAATATTTTACTCCTCTGGTCCTTATTATAAGACCCAATTTGACTTTTTATTTGGTCCTAATTATAAGACCCAATCCATTTTATCTCTTATATTTATGCATTTTTTTCCAAGATAATCCTTCTAATAATGATAGTTTTAGCCAATATACTTAATTAGCAAGGATATTTTAGGAAAAACAACACTTATTTATTATAAATAACTAACTTAACTTACTTCCTTAATCTCCTCAAATAAGTCAATTGGGTCTTATAATTAGAACCGGAGGAGTATTTATTTAATCAAATAGTTTAATCATCTTTTATTTTTTTTGTCAAGCATTGTAAAAAGAAATGTGTTATTCAACTCGATTTTTTATTAAAATTCATTTTTAAAACATTTCTTTAAATGTCATCACACTCATTATTTAAAATTTTTAATTTACAGGAAAAAAGAAAAGAAGCCGACAATTAGATTATAAAAGAAAATCAATGATTTTAAAAATTTAAATATAAATTTTAATTAGAATTTAAAAGCTAAAGTGTTAAACTTAAGGGTAAGTTTCGAAAGTAAAAAAGGAAAGTTGATGAATATGAGATATAAAAAGAAAATAAATGACAAAAAATAAATCAATCCACACTCCTAGCCTCTGTGTGTCCACATACCAAATCATTCCTTTTCAGTTCGGTCATTCCTGGAGCTCAAAAGTTTTCAAATTCCCAGTATTTTTGTGCAATTCCATGTACTTGCAAGGAACCCTAACAGAACAAGTACCGATGGCATTGAAGCTGTAAAAGTAATTTTCAAGTGCACAATAGGCAATGAATTATTGAAGGGGGCATGCTAATCCCCACAACTATCTGCAACATCTATTTCAGCTGTTCAAGTGCGCCTAAGAATTTTTGGAACCTGTATGACTCATGCAAAGGTGTATCTTGGCTTCCATGGCTCCAGACTCATGGAAACAAGAAGCAATGGGTTAAAAGCCACCCAACAAAAGCAGTTTTTTTCCCTTCTCTTTTGAACTACTACTGATTACCACAGATAAAATTTCTATCACATCCAGAAACTCAAAGTCTATAACTGTCAAAACTCAAAAGTTGATTGGCTACCCTTATTGTAATGGAAGAAACTCAATCAGGATTCCTCAGTCGCGAAACTCATCCATGAACTTTTTGTGGAACTCCGTCAAGCCGGAAACAATTGCTGGAATCTTCTCTTCTTGAGGCAGGATTGTGCACCTAAAGTGCCAGGTCCCAGGAACCTAGCATGACAGTATCACAATCCAAAATTAAGTTAATAATTCCCAGACATACAGAAAACTTTGGTTTTTTGAATCAGTCAATAATATGATGTTGCATTAGTAAGATATATCCATATGTCATGTTCTCGAAAATTTTAGATATATCTTTTCAAATTTGAGCCATTTGCGATCTGAACCCTCCCTTGACAGTCAGGGTGTTGGATGTCACTTTACCCATTCTTAATATTTAAAGTTGAGGGAGGTTGTTCACAAATAACCTAAAGTTAAAAGCATAGTTTGTATTTTTCCAAAGTTTTTATCAAAGAATCTAATCACGAACGCTTAAGAAGCTATAGCAAAGCCCTGTCACTTCTGAGATTAACGGAAAAGCAAATTGGTTATGACAAACGACCAGTTTTATTGATCAATCAGAACATAAATCGCATGCAAGTCAGCAGGAGCAGGTTTTGTTTTACTATAGCAAATCAATAGAAACTAACCTGTCCAAAACCAGAACCAGGGACGACGACAACTCCAGTGGCATTGAGGACACGCTGACAGTAGAAAGCATCAGGAGCCTTTTTAGCAGCCTCAGCAGCTTTGATTGCCTTTTCAGGGAGGCGAATACGGGGAAAAAGATACATTGCCCCTTCTGCTTTGTTGCATGTCACACCCTCTAGTTTGTTGAATGCTTCTTCCAGTGTCTGAGTCAAGAACATAAATCCAAAAAGATAGAACCATCAAGCATAAGTAGATAAACAAGGGAAACAAGGATAAAAGTAGGGTTGGTGACAGTCGCTTTGCAGTGTTGGACACCCCCTTTAATATCATGTTTGCACAGAAGATTATGTGAGATGAAGAAAGAGAAGAAGCTAAGAAATTTTGTTGAAATATTACTCTTTTGGCATGATTAATATACAATCATCAACCAGAATTAGTAGAACTAAACTCCTTTTTGGGTAACTGACCTTTGCACGCCTAGCAAGAGAAGATAGAATGCCATCTCTCTCTGCAATATACGACTCATAGGACTCATCTCCAACCTGCAGCCATCCATTGAAATTCACCAAGTGTCATATGGGAAATGCAGTTAATGCTAGAAATAGTCTCTCGAGTTTCATGCCCACATTCTCAAAACAAAATGTTTGTATCGTAGCATATTTAAAAATAAAGTTATAAGCCTAGTATCACATTGTTCACAGTAAATACAAATGAGATCTGCCGCTACTGACATGCCTTCCCAAGTCACAGACTCAACTTGCTGATCCATCTAATGTGTTTCTACATGGTTCTCAGGTTGAGTTCGTTCTGAACAAGCTAAAACCATAAAAAAATTTGGCGAGGCAAGATTGAAAACAGTGCAGAACATTCTAGAGCAAGTGTAACAGCTTAGCTTCCAATCAACCTCTTGCTCTCACTTAAGCCAAAATGGGTCAGTTTTACTGATTACGGTGTTGTTGGAGGGACAATTGATTTGACTTTAGAGAAGCAAAGAACTAACCTTGGGAGGGCTCATGACCAGGCTAGCAAGAATTTGACCTGAGATATTTGAACAAAGATTCACAGAGGCCACCTTGTATATCTGTTCCCTCACGTCTGCAGAAAACCCAGTCACCTCCATATAACCTCCCCGTTTCCCACACTCTCCATAATAGCCTGGAATCAATGAGAAAGACATTATGCATTGGTATCGATCATATTGCGATGATTGTCTGTCTATTCTTTCCTTTTGTTGAGATAAACGATTTCTTTTACCAACTTGCCTTTGGAAACTGATTGGAACGATACCAAGGATATATCATCCTCGCCATAGCCCATAGATCGAGATACCTTCTTGAAAGAATGAAATTTTTTCTCAGGAACATAAATATTTTCTTGATACACCTGCAAAATGATATATGTTTCAGTTAAGGTGTCATGCTTTTGGTTAAAAAAAAAAAAGTGTCATGCATTTGTAATACTGTACAAAATTCTCCCGAAAAAAAAAAAACCCAGTTACCTCATCAGCTAAGAGAACCAAACCTTCTTCCTTGCAAAATTTCACAATGTCCCGCTGGTTTTCCTCAGCAAGAACCTACAAGGCATGACAGAAAATCCACGTTTTATTATTTAGCAAGCTTAGCTTCAAACCTTGAATACTCTCTTGTATTAATATTACTAATTTCACTGCAATTCACCTGCCCAGTTGGGTTGCCCGGATTTATAACGACCAAAGCTCTAACACTGATGCCCTTGGATTTGGCAGTCTCCAACTGGCTCTTGAGCTCAGGTATTTCCAAACCCCAACCAGATGCTTCATCAAGATAATAAGGTACCTTCAAAAGAATAATGGCAAAGTTATCCAACAATACTAATCTAAGAAATAATAAAACACAATTTACATTTTTTTTTCAATTTGAAGGTATTCCTAGCCATTCAAACATGCAAGAGTGATTTTTCTCATTGACTTGTTCAAAGATGACCTATATAACCCTTTCATATCAGCGCAATGGAACACATCAAAATATCAGTCTAATTTAAAACATGTATTCATCTCGCATGGGTAAAGACCTACCAAAGTGCCGCCATGGAGGGCAATTGAAGCTGAGTACAGAGGGTACTGAGGGATGGGGCACAAAATACCATCTTTTTCTGATCTTATGAGTAATTGCATCATCATATGGACCTGGCAAAATAGAAAAGATAATAATTTATTCAAATTGAAAATAAAGTCAGACCCTGGTGCTGCCATTCACCAAAACCCTCAGTAAATGAGGGCTCAAAAACCCCATTATCCAAGTCCACTAGGAAAACACTTCAGGAAAAATTTAAAGTTGAGTTACCGCTGGGCTTGCACCATCAGTCAAGAAAATGTCATTAGGATCAGCAGGAAAACCATCACGAGCTTCAATCCCAGCCGCAATTGTGTCACGTAAACCCTTGATACCCTGATATGAGAACAACATTTTCCTGATTTATTCTATGTATATCAATCTGACGCAGGAAATCTAGAGCAGATAGTGCAATCAGAACCTGACTATGACTATAGGCACCAGTAGCTCTCCCAGGAATCTGATCTAGAATCTGCCAAGCTCGCTCTATTGCATCAGCACTGAAAAATATCTCCAAAGACATGAAAGAGAATTATCAACAGCACAGATATTTTATTATGATAGAAGGGGATTGACAAAGTGAGATCCACTCAAATTAAATTAAATACCCATAATTTTAACATCTTATTCTTGACTCTTACGTCTCTATGAACATGTTCACGTACAAAAGCCAAGCAATCACATGAGTTCCATAGAGAAAATAATAATCCTGCACTTCACTAATTGTAGCCAGGAAATGTTTGCAATTGTATTGAAAGGTTCATGGGCTAATAATCTAGTTTCATTTCCCGAAGGGTACAATCGAAACTAATCAGATACAATTTACATACGTAAAATAGAACTGAGAGAAGGTGAAGGCTAAGTGACAAATTAATAAATTATAACATTGAAAATATTAATATTCCAGTTTGTTATTTTTTTTATTTCCAGATACAGGACAATTCGCTGTGTTTAATTATCCTGATACTTCACTAATGGTGTTGATCCCAATTACCTGAACAAACCCTGTGTTTCACTTTTGTCCAAAATGGTTGGATGGTCGCATAATGCAAGAACCTATAATATATATTAGATTGTCATGAAAAGGATTTCTTCAACAGTATGAACACTGCTGCACTTCACCATAAAAATAACAATAAACCAACCTCTCGGAAGAAAGTTATTGGCTGCTGGCCAAGAGACTGAGGATTACCAATGTTGCAGTAAATTATCTATTTTCAAACAATAGACAAGTCAGAAGAGTCAGAAACATTAATTTAAGTAAATGACAGAAGGGCACAGAATTGTGTAATTCAGCATACGCAGAGTTGTGGGAAGAATTTTATGGATAGCGTACACCCTTCAATTTTCAAGGTGAAATGGTACGGAAAAGCCAGATTATGTGAGATACTTTTCTATCATATAGAACTGACTCATTTAATAGGTCTGTCCAGTTTTGCAAGACTAATTACAAGGGAAAGTTTCCATTATAAACCATAGTTATAATATAATTATGGGAAAAACTTGACAAGTGAATTATAAACTAGCGATAGACAGGGCTGGATGGAAAGCTAAGCTATCTTGCTGCATATTTTCGTCCGCGTCAATAATCACAAACTGAACTCTTTTCTACTTTAGAAAAAGATATCAAGCGGAAACCAGTACCTCGTCAAATGGATGAGAGCCCGAATTAGCCTGTAGATCTTGTTGCAATTTCTGCAGCATTGAGACATGGCAAGGTATCAGTGAAGCCATTAATAATGTATTTTTCGGAAGAAAAAAAAAAAGAATCCACTGGAAACTTGATAGCATCGGATGCAGCTTCATCTGTCAAGCTATAGCGTCTAAAAAACCTTAGTATTAGTCCAAGTGTCCGTGCTGAAAGAGCATGAAGGCTGTGTTTTGCCAGTAAAGGATCTAAAACGTTTACGCCAAGGAAAGTTTATCTAGTCAAAAATAACTTTTCAATGAAAGCATTTAATCCCTTCAAGATGTTCAGCCAAATCACAGTACCTGGGCCATGGTAACGATTTCCCCTCGAACAGCATATTCACATTCCAGAACCTGCAGGAAAGGGAAAAAATGGTTTCAAGCAAACCCAAGGAGAATACATACTGGTGACAGCATGGCCAACAAAGGATCGTTTAGTGAATGGGATAATGGCCAAAATTGAAGCCACATGGTAACGACAGTTGACTATCACTCCAAGTAATCAATATGCAAAAGATATACTAGATCATAGTGCAAGAGAAAGTTGTTATCAATCCTCACCAGTCTCTCTACATAGAGACAACTAAAAGAACCTGAACGAGGTTAACTCTTAAAGACATCTTGAGAGAATTAAAGGGGACAAAAAAGGTCAAACCTTAGTTTTAGATCTCATGTGTTAAGTAATATAGAGAAATCAATACTCCGCAGGCTTAAAAATGATAAACGATAACCAAAAAGAGCTCATCTTTTTAACAGAAAAAACACATTTATAACATCAAGCAGGAAATTCTGCATCAACATAAATAAACTTCACTTCAAAAAGAGCACCGGTTATCAAAAATCAATATCATTGACGCACAGAGAAGCAATCACACAGTTCCAAGCTCGCAACTAGAGAATACGAAGAAAAGATAGGACATACTTTGGGATTGAGGTTGTGCAAGGTAACAGGAAAGGATGAATCAGAAGGAGAAGAAGCCATGGCAGAAGAATGGAAAGCAAGAGCAGGGAGAGGGGAAAGTGGACGGCTTTGAGGACGATGCTGCAGAGAACGGCTCAAAATGCACCTCACTCTCTCCGCAGCGAATTTCCGCATCGTATATAAAGGGGATTTTTATGATGTGATATTATTTCGTGGCATTAGAAATTTATGGACACGATCTCAAAGAAAAGAAGGCCCCGATCTCCAGGCGCCCACAGGATATGAACTGAATCTATGACTCGACCAGCCTCGTCCGCTACTCCTACTTTTCCTGCGCTAGTAGCCACCTTAGTCAATTTTTTTATTTTTCTTGGCCAGAGTTTCCCATTGGCCTTCAGGAAAAGTTACATTTAAGAGCCCAAGTTTTATGGATATCTAAATTTTAACTGGGTGTGTTGATCTCAAACTGACTTCACACCATGAACAAATAACTTCTAGTTTAATATGTTTGGATTGGTGGTTAAGTTGATGTACTACGTCCGATCCTAATTACAAAAGTTAGTTGATTAATTTAAGGAGATTAAAAAAAGAAATTAAGTTAATTATTTGTAATAAATAGATGCTATCTTTTCTAAAATATCCTTACTAATCAGATATATTGGTTAAAACTATTATTATTAGAAGGACTACATTAGGAAAAAATGCATAAATATGAAAAACAAAATGGATTAGGGTCTTATATTTAGGACAAAAATAAAATTCAAATAAAGTTTTATATTAAAAACCGGAGATAGTAATGTACTTCTTGACTAAAAGTTAAAAGCAACTCGTAGTTGCTTCTGACTTCTAACTCCTAGCTTCTTCATCTTCACTTTTTTTTTTTTTGTATTGAGTTTTCATCTAAACAAATTTTTGTCAATTGATTTTTTTATAGAAATCAATCCAAATATAAATCACATTACACTATCTGATTTTTGTAAAAGTCCTATTGAAAAGAAATTACTTCTGCTACCACCAATCCAAACACATCCTTAAAAGTGTTTAGATTACTTTTCAAAAGTAATTTTTTTATTAAGTAAGTTTGAAAAAATAGTTTTATATTGACTTATATAAAAGCATTTTTTTTTTATTGATTCTAGTGTTTTCCTATGCTTAGTTTTAATTATTTAAAGTGTTTCCTAAAATAAAATTATAAAGACTAAAATTAATTTTTAAAATGTAATAATTAATATTTTAAATAGTTCAGATGAAATTGCATTGGGTTGAAATTTAAGAAATTCAATTAAGTGAAAACTATAAATAAAGACTGAGTTACATCATAATAAAATTTAGAGACTGTGTTATAATTAAGGCAAAATCATAAGTAGCAAATGATTAATTTTTCCTAAAATTCGTATTAAATAACATTATTCACATACTATAAATTTTTTATTTATAAAAATACATGAGTTTAGGGAATTATTGCCAAATTAATTAAGTTTAAAATTTTGATTTTAACAATTTAAAGGATGTCATTGACAAGTTTTGAATGTCAAACTATGGTCATGTTATACATTATCAATTTCAGCGTTTGAAAGGATTTTGTGTGGTTTTATTTAGAAAAGCGGTGAATAATTTAAAGTATTATTAAACTAACTGTAGGAAAATATGCTACAATGCCAATTTGATCTTTTAAAATTATTTCGGACATTTTTATCTCTTACTTTTGAGTTTATCAAATCAGGCATGAGGCATGAGCTCATGCATTTACATAAACATTGGGGTAAGAAATTTATAAATATGTCGGTTTCATATCCAAATATTTGACGACGGTTCACTAATTACATTGGAAATTTAGCAATTATTTTACACCAACAGAGAAAAAAAAAAAGCATTAAATGTTTTTTCAAACTTCGTTTAGAAAAATTATTGAACATTTAAAGCCACACCAATAGGCAGGTATTAGGTATCGGGTCTCGCTCGGCACAGTCTATGATTGAGTTCCAATTAATAAGGCCATGCTCTTCCCTTTTAAGGCCATGTTGTATTTTATAATAAAGACTTGTTTTCAAGTTTTTAAATTTTCTTATATTTTCATAGTTTAAAAATATTTCACATAAATGGTTCTTTCCAAAAACAGGTGACCAATAGATAATAATTTGTCCAATTAGAGAGTTTAAATTTATGAGGTAATTCTATTATTAAAAAATATTTAAAATTATGAAAATGTGATGAATAAAAATTAATTCTTGACTTTTAATCTCAGTTTTGAATCTTAAAACCTGTTTACGTGGAAAAGTTGATCACATTCATTTGGATAGCTACTACTCCTATATAAATCGGTGGCCATATAAACCAATTTATTTTTTTAACTTATTTTAAGGTTGAAAAAATATTAAAAGAAAAAGGTCTGAAATGCCCCTCGCCAAGTATCAGTGGCCGGTGGTGATCAGCGACGCCGGAAAAAACATCCGACGCTGGATGGCCCTGACTATAAGCAAGGGCATTTTAGACTTTCATCCACCTTTGTAAATTCCATTCCATTGAACGGAACTGACATGGCTCACGCGACATTTTTCTTTTTCACCAGAAATTTTTACATTAACTTGCATCGATTTGCATGCAACCAAGCGGCAGCTCAGAAATTTGACTCTCAAGTTACCATCTGAATAAACTCACATTAAGAAGGATTTTACCCTTCCTTTCTTCACTTAAAAAAAAAAAAAGATTTACAACACGTAATCAAGAAATCCAAAAAAAAATAATGAAGAAAAAAGTTGAGCACTGAACAATTATATCATTATAATGAGGATTGAAATTCCACGTGCCTATTGGGCAGCCACTGATTAGCCTGGATAAATGACTGAACTGTGAACTTTCCTGCCTCATCTTCTGAGAGGTTGGGCTTATAACCGGCCCATCGAACCCTTTGGGTGACAACTGAGCCTAGCCCAGTATTCTGGTACTCTGCGTAAAATATAGTGCTAGGAGGCTCAACATCGGTGATCCATTCAGCCCATCCCAATGGGTCCAACAAAGGCCCAATTTCAGATTTCATAATCACGGTAGTAGAGTAATTTTTCCATGGCCTTCCAAGGTAGGTGGAAGCAGTGAGATTATCAAGCGCAGAAATTGAAGAGTTGTGGATTACAATCCCAGTGTTTTGATTTGGATCAGTCCTGCCCTGAGCTGTGACGGTGTTGAACTGTCCTGGGAGAGGCTGTCGAGTTTTGATAGCGCAGTTCTGGAAAACTGAAGCTGGCGTTGCCGAAGATGAAGTCGACGGTGCCGGTGATGTCACAGTCACGGTAGAACTGACGGTTAGAATGGGCGTAGAGGGTGTCCTGGAAGCCGTCAAAGGAACACCGGTAGAAGACTGACTGGTCGGAGCCTGATCGCACCGCCACTGCTTGGTGTTTGGCTGGCCCTGCAGTGTTGATGAATCCAATGTCTTTGGCTATGAATCCCTTCCCGCTTACAGCTGCAGTTATATATAAATATATACAGAAACAACCTCTTCAAGCTCATGAAAATGAGAAATTAGCTATATCAATTTATGAACTTGAGATATTCAGATTTCAGACTCGGGAAATTAAATGAGAATTTTCTGTGGCTTACCAAAAGTGGCGCTGTGAAAAGTGCGTGTGCCGTCGATTTTATTCCGGCTGCCGGAGACTATGGTTTTGTTCTTCCCGTCTCCAATAATCATTACATTCCACGTGTCCTTCTTCAATTCTACGTTTTCTACGTAAACACCTTCCTTCACGTAAATCACGAATCTACTCTCACTTTTCTTCTTCACGGCCGCCACCGCCTCATTGATCGTTCTGTACTGTCCAGTTCCGTCCTTCGCCACCACTGCATCCGGTGCATCCGGTGTCGTTTCGTTCATCTCTTGCTGCAGCAGCCTTCGATCTGTCGGGCCAACCCACTGCGGGAAACCCAACCCTAGTAGCCTCCGATGGAGCGGGAGGTTGACCTTCGCAAGCAGACGAAGAATCTTCGTCACAATGGCCAAGCTGTTGCTCGCAGATTCCGTAGAGGTCTCCATGGCAGTTCTCATATCACGAAGAATCTCTTCAGAAGCGGTGGAATTCAGTTCCTCAATCGCGTCCAAGCAAGTCTCCTGGTCCGTAATCGTCGCGCTCAACCATGTCCTAATGTCGTCAATCTTCTCTGGCGTCAGAATCTTCTCTCCTCCACCAACTTCTAGCAATGAAATCGAGTCGTTGAGCCTATCCACCGCATCTTCAAGGACATTTTCGCAGACATCGAAGGCCATATGTGCACTGTGGTCCTTTAGATGGCCTCTGAGTTTCGCTGTGTAGTCCGCAAGCTTTAAGAACTCGTCAATGGCGACACCGAGAGAGAACTTGAAGAGGATTTCAGGGTCGGTGGTGTTGGAGTAGCTAGGGTGGGAGGAGATGCCGGAGATGCAAGAGTTGGGGTAGCGAGTCACATCGCAGACGGCTTTGAGTGAAGCGGCCGGAGTTAACACAGGAGGAGAAGTGACTGAGTTACCGGAAGAGGAGGAGGTATTATGCGTGTGGAGGAGGGTTCCTGCAACGCCGGCGACGACCACGAGGCCAAGAACTATGGAAGAGACGATGAGGATGATCATGCGCTTACGTGTCTTCTTCCGAAAGGCTTGGTTCTCGAGTTCAGCTACCTTACCGTAGCCATTGAAGGAGTTCGCAGAATCCATAATGAAATGGCCCTTCTGTTTCTCTTGTTTTGGACTGCAATAACAATACTTGGGATCTGGTTGCATTTTACAGAGATGGCGAAGAAGATAATATATAATCCCTGGTTCTGGTTTGGTTGCTTACGAATTTTAGTTTTCAGTAACAACTGGGAATGAAAATAGCAAGAAAAGAGCGTCGTTCTTGAATTATTCTTAATCATAATTTGTTATAGGTTTACGTATATTGCAATAAGTTATGCTTAAACTGAAATTCATGCGTCTATATTCTATTAATAGCAATAATGGTTTTTAATTATGCGAGTGCACAT
This sequence comes from Neltuma alba, assembly GCF_004799145.2. NCBI lineage: Eukaryota > Viridiplantae > Streptophyta > Magnoliopsida > Fabales > Fabaceae > Neltuma > Neltuma alba. The sequence goes on from NW_021634665.1 coordinate 52,790, forward strand.
TAACGGTTACACCCAAAAAACAAGAATAAAGGTATATACTGTACAATATACAATGATCTGACATATATCAGCACCCATATCAATGTTTTACTTAATAATGTCGTCCCTGCGAATAAAATCTCAATTTATTTTCTTTCTTATATTTATTTATTTTGTTCCCAAGTAATCTCTACAGTAATTAAAAGAATTCTTTCAGTACAGGTGATTAAAAAAATATTTTAAAAAAATAACATATATTTATTATAAATAATTAACTTAACTAATTTTATTGATATTCGTAAATTAGTTATCTAGCTTTAAAGCTTCAAGCATGCTCATTATTTCTAGAATTTAAATTGACTACTGTTCCTCTCAAATAAGTAATATAAATAAAATATCACAACTCTAAATTAAGAACACCGGAGTTTGATGCCCCACTCGGACACGAACTTGACTGTTTCTGTGTTTCGAGGAAAATAAAAGAGAAACTGTGCAACAAAAAAAATTAACAAAGAAGAGAAATGATAAAAACGACAAGATGATGAGGACGACATTAATAATCCCAAATGCGAACGCTACAATCCATTTGGCAAGGTAGGGCTGAAGAAGTTGAGGTTGGTTCCTTGCTTATACATTTTATTATTTTTTATATTGATTTATAAATATATTTCCATATTGCTAATGGAGCTGGGCATTCCAAATGTACAACACATCAAAATGCATGACATTTGGACACCCCAAATCAGCTGTATGCAAAGGGCCATGAAACATCTACACAACCTAATTTCAGGGTGAATTACATATATATATATTTATAGTTATACCATGTGTAATATACATAATTTTATTGCACTTGCTGTTTTAAATATTTTTAGATAAATTATCATTATTATTTTCGAAAAAAATATGTCAAAATATTCAGTCATCACATTGTTATTATAACTAACATGCATGTATACCACTTTTATATGTTGAGACCGAAAGAAGACACAAAAATATCTTTAAAAATATAATTTATTTTCCTTGTGCACACAATGTTCACAATCACATAATTGACCAGTGGCAGAGTCCCGTACATTTGAATGAATTATTAATTCTATATTCGAATCATATATTAACAAGCGATATTCGAATTATGGGTATATTTTTTTTTTTTGAGTAGGATGTTATCGCTAACTCAGGGTATCCCAGCCGAAACCGACCAGACTAATCCCAAGGTGCCTCGCAGGTATCGAGCCCAAGACCTGACGGGTACGCGGCGCCTTGCCTTCCCCTATCAACCAGTCGGACCGACCCTTGCAGGCGTATATCTTTCTCAATTTAAAACATGTATATAGTTTATTGTTTAAATAAAGCACAAGATCTCCAGCTCATTATAATATAATAATGAGTTTATAATTTAAAAAAGTGTTTTCATGGAAATAAAATTCTTCTCACAAACTTACTTTGTAGAATCACTTCTAAAAAGCTAATCCGAACAATTTTTTAATAAGAATAATGATATCAGGCACATGGAAAAAGAAAAGATGGAACGAAAACACTTTAGATTACAACATATCACATAAATTGAATTGAAGTCTTCTTTCAACGAAAACTTACAAACTTATAACGTACGTACTACACATATATTAATACAAATGACCACATAGAACAAGAGACCAGCCACGATCATCTGGCTTCTACAGCGCACTTGCCACATATAGGAACAAACCTAGCTAGACTCAAATTAACTTTCAACACAAGCAATTAATAAGTTATAGGCCAAGAGTATATGGAAAGCCAGTGGAGGATAACCAGCCTGAGCCTTCAATGAAGTTTTGAGCAGTAAAAGTTTGAGCTTCAGAAGCACTAGTAATAACGTTAAAGCCTTTCCAGTTAACCCTCCTAGACGTATCAGCACCACTTCCGGTGTTCTGATACTCGCCGTAGAACAAAGTGTCCAACGCAAAGTCCCCATCCCAACGGTGCCACCCTTCCGGGTCTATCACATCGTCTATGTAAGTCTTCATTATCACAGTCCTCGAATATTCCCTCCATGGCCTCCCAAGGTACGATCTCACACTTCCCTTCTGTGCCTCCAGATCCTGCACGCAATTATAATATTTTATCATTTCATTAAAAGAGCCATGCATGAACAGAGACGGATATAAGTGTTTGGGTGCGTGTGTACCGAGTTGGCGGTGATCTTGGAGTTTTGGATGACGATGCCGGTGTTCTGGTTAGGATCGGATCTTCCTTGGGCGGTGACCATGTTGCTCTGGCCGCGGAGGGGGAGACGAGGGCGGATGTCGCAGTTCTGTAAGACGGCGGCGGAGTTGCCGAAGATGAAGTCGACGGTGCCGACAACGAGGCAGTCAGTGAAGAACTGGCGGTTGCTGTGGACGTAGAGGGTGTCCTGGTAAGCTAGGAAGGCGCATCTGTAGAAAGCGGAGAGATCGGCTCCGGCTCGTAGAGCCACGGCTTGGCCCTTTGATGGCCCCGCTGAGTTTTGGAAGGTTATTTCTCGAGCCATGAAGCCGTCTCCTACTGCAGCTGCACCACAAGCTCAAAGAAACGTATTACAAAAGCGAAAATTACGTAAAGGGGCTTCTTTGATTATTTGGGTAGGAGCAGGATATAATTGAAATTGAAACTAATGGATAAGACGTATCCTGACACGTGGCAAACATCTAGACATGAACTTATCTTCGTCGCTGACTCGGAAATGCAAAACGTGATTGGGCTGAGGAAAAATGTGCCTGTACGAGACTATGAGCTGTGAGTTGCTTGTTTTATTGCTGGTGGTCCAATTTTCTTGGGACATGGATGATTGATCAATTCATCTCCAAAAAAATATGTGCTCTTCTCATTCTAAATATTAAATCTATTTTATAATATAATTTACATTACAAAATTAATTTTATATTTAAGACCGAGGAGAGTATATATATAGACACATTATAAGTATGACTAGTTTACATGGTTGAAGAAATCTCTCTTACATTAGTAACATTTACAAACAAGAAAAAATGTCACATAAAAAAATGAAAAACGACATATTGAGGCCTTATAAGGAATTTTTTTTCGATGAGTCGGAAAACAAAGGGGACTATCTATCTATGAGAAGAAAACTCAGTAGGAAGAAGGTCCTAAGACTTGGAGACTAGGAGGGCTACTAAGAGCTCTCTTAGCAAGAGAGCTTATAAGAAAATTAATTACACATAAAAAAATTGGTTTGAAAATAGTGAACTTATAATTATAAGTATAACTAGTGTGAATATATGTCAAACATGATTGTTTACACCTAGGACTCGTGAAAAAAAAAAACGAAAAAAATCAATAAGCTAACAATGCAACTTCTGGCATTAAGGTTATACTACCTTCTTTCGCATTAAGGTTATACTATCCCTTCTCTTTAATATAAGAACTAGTTAAAAAATTTAATTGAATAATAAATATAATTAAGATTCTAATTCATTTTATCTCTTATTCATTTTTCCCAAGTAATCTATATAATGATGACATTTGTTAAAAAGTTTCTAGCAAAAGGTAGCTCTAATACATATGATTTATAAGAGTATTTTAGGAAAAAACAAAAACAACACTCATTTATTTTAATTAACTTAACTAATTTTTTGAATTTTTGTAAATTAATTATCTAGTTTTTATATCAAGGATATGAAGCAGTATATAATTAAATTTTATATTTTGTGTCTTGGTTTCACTTGAATTAAAAGATCTGAGTGCGGTTGATAGACACTACTTATTTAGGACAAATAACTAACTTAACTTACTTTTTTAATCTTCTCAAATTAGTCAACTGACTCTTATAATTAGGATCGGAGGTAGTATTAAAAACTTCTAGAGAAATGAAGTACTTACCCACAGTTGCAGAGTTAAAGGTTGTGCTTCCATCCACCACATTTCTGCTTCCTGTGATGATAGTGTTGGTTCTGCTATCTCCCACAAACATTATATTCGTCTTCGAGCTCGGCACCTCCACGTTCTCTCTATACACCCCCGCTTTTATTCTTATCACATACCTCGTGCTACTCCTCGCCGGCGCCGCTGCAACCGCCTCCGACACCGTCCTGTAATTGCCACTCCCATCTGCAGCCACCACCACGTTTGCAGTCTCCGTCCCCGACTGCAGAAGCCGCCTGTCCTCGGCCGTCATCCATGCCGGCCACGTACCACCATCCACCTCCTCCAGTTCCATCAATTTTCTGTTGCTGCGACTTGGCATTTCATGGCCAGTCATGTTCTTAAACATCGCCAGCGCATTGCTGCACAAGCGTTCCACGTGGACTTGCCCGGAGCTCAGCCCTTTTCTCACTCGTCTATCGGCGTTGTTGAAGGAGAACCCGTCCAGGCAGGTTTCCTGGTTGGTGATGGCAGTGCTAAGAAAAGTTTTGATGTCGTCGGCGCGATTAGCGGAGTTCTTCAGGTCGGCGATGACACGACCGAGTTCGAACAGGGTGTCTTGAATGGTTTCCAAGCAATCACGAAGAGCCACTTTCTGTCTCTTGGACAGGCCTTTCTTGGCTTGGATTTTCTTGACGATGAACTTATTCTGCTTTACGGATCTGACTGTTACGTTGAGGGACAGTTCTATAACGTCTCTGTGAGTGGAGACTTTCTCGGTGAAGCCGGGTTCGGCGGTGATGGCGGAGAAGCAGAGTTCAGGGTACAACGTGGAACTGCAAGCAGTTTTGACTATGTGGTGTGACGGGGTGAAATGGATGTTGTCGATGTCAGCGTCGGAGTTATTGCGGGAGTTAACTCCGGCGACAATGCCGACAGTGGCCGAGACGAGGAGCAGGGTAGTAAGGAAGGCGAAGAATAAGAGCTTCTTCTTCTTCTTGGACATGGGAATGGCGTCGCCGGAACTGGGCATGGTCCAGTTTCAGAGATCGAGTGAGGAGAGAGAGAGAGGGAGCAGAGAGAAGAAGAATGTTTGCAAATAGAAAAGAACGGCGAAAGGATATATAGAGCTGAAAATCGAAGTCCGCTCAGTTTGTGTTTTTTTTTAGCTGTTGTGGGAGAACCATCACTTTGACGGGCAATTTAAGTTTACGATATCTTGATTATTCATATTTTATTTAGATAGTTTGAATTTTATTTTTTATTTTTATTTGTTTAAAATAATTGTTTTAATATGTATAAAATCTAAAATAAAAATGATCTCTTAACTATCATTTTTTTAAAAATAGTTTTTTATTTAAAAATAATTAATGAAAAATTTTAAATCTGGATGTTCGAATTAAATATAAATAACCTAAATCTGATGAGTTTATGGTTATTATCAAAGATAATTAGCATTAAAACTGATTCCTATTGTCGGTGCATAGGTGTCACAAATAACACGATATAGTTATTATTCAATTAAAAAAACACGTGGCCTCCGCAATCACCCAAAACGCTGGCGTTTATTGCTTTGGCCCTTCCTTCCATTACGTACGCTAGCTTGATTCTTTCATTCATAACCACGTGCTTCGCCTTTTTCACCTTTTAAATTTCCACATTCAAATTCAAATGCTAAGACAATCTCCAAAACACAGCATTGAATTTATGCCATATTCATCAGCTGGGTCTGGGATGGCCTGGCAAGATGTTACAGCCTTATTAATTCACTGTTTAGTGTCTTGCATGAAGAGTTCAAATTGATCAACTTCAAAAATTATAATACGTACAAAGCCACACACAAACGGCCAGACTCATCAATGAATCTTCCAAAACGAAATCACAGCCCGAGTGTAAATGGAAAGCCGGTAGAACGCAACCAGCTTGAGCCAGCAATGAAACTTCCAGGAGTAAAACTCTGAGCTTCAGTGGCACTAGTGATAACCCTAAATCCTCTCCAGTTAACTCTTGCAGAAGTCACAGCTCCAGGTCCCGTGTTCTGATACTCACCATAGAACAAAGTGTTCAATGCGAAATTCCCTTCCCAAGGGAACCACCCGCTTGGCTGTATCACGTCGCTTATTTCACTCTTCATTATCACTGTCCTCGAATACTCCTTCCATGGCCTCCCCAGGTACGTCTCAACGCTTCCCTTCGCTGCCAACAGATCCTGCATTTCATAACAAAATACCAATTATAATCATCTATAGTAATAAGATGGCGTGATTGTTTTTATTCGGAAACTTTAATTTATACATTCGAACCTGGGTGGCTCCGATTCTGCAGTTTTGGATGACGATGCCGGTGTTCTGGTTAGGGTCGACTCTGCCTTGTGCAGTGACCATGTTTTTCTGGCCGGGGTTGGGGCGGCGGGCGTGGATGTCGCAGTTTTGTAAGACCACGGCGGAGTTCCCGAAGATGAAGTCGACGGTGCCTGCTATTAGGCAACTTACGAAGAACTGGCGATTGCTGTGGACGTAGAGGGAGTCCTGATAGGCGAGCACGTCGCAGCGGTAGAAGGCGGAGAGGTCGGCGCCCACCCGGAGAGCCACCGCTTGGTGCTTGGACGGACCGGCCGTGTTTTGGAAGGTTATGTCTCGAGCCAAGAATCGTTCTCCTACAACGGCTGCAAAACGGAGCACAGTTTTGGTCAGCGTAGGAATTAATTTTTTTTTTTGTCTAATGTATATGCGACAAAAGCTTAACTTATAGATTCAATCGGTTATGCGTGACTTCTAATACTCCCTCCGATCCTAATTATAAGAGTTAGTTGATTAATTTGAGAAGATTAAAAAAATAAGTTAAATTAGTTATTTGTAATAAATAATAGGTGTTGTCTTTCCTAAAATATCTTTATTAATTAAGTATATTGGTTAAAATTACAATTATTAGAAGGATTATCTTGAAAAAATATATATAAATATTTGAAATAAAGTGGATAGAGTCTTATATTTAGGGTCAAAATAAAAGTTTTATATGAAGGACCGAAGATGGTATTAGAAAATGTGTATTGATTTACAATTGCTTGAAGAACATGCTTAAAATGGACAAATAAAAAGGAAAAAGAGAAGATAACCCAAATGTTTCATTGAAGTAAACATTTTTTAGTTCTGGCCCCATTAGAAAAAACGAACTAAACATTTTTAGTATTCGGAATGAGGCGGTTTAAGGTCGATGTTGGGGGGCAAAAAAAATCGAAAGGCAGAATAAATCTTATATTAAGCACATAAATGAGCTCTTGTGAGTTGAATCCAAGCAAATGCTTTGGATAAATTCTCTGCTTATGATTAAAAAAGAAAAAGTATGGTCTAACAAAGAAAAACAATCTGAAGACAAGAAACGAAAGCATGAGGTGACTAATTTAATATTATAGTAGATAATATGAATTTTTTTTGTAAAATACTGCTCTGGTCCTATTTACAGGATAGAAGAAGATATTTTTTGGTCCTATTTATAAGGCACTGAGAGAAATTTTTTGTATAGATGTATAATTTTACTCCTCATTTATTATTGTGTTGACTTTGTTTATATGAGGTATAATGTATATTAAATAGGAATAAAGTTGAAAAGTTATTAAATTTTAAATGAACTTAATAAAATTTAAGATTTTTCTTAGTTTGTGTGAAATATATTAAAAATGTTTTATAAATAAGACCAGAGAAGTAAGCTTGAGAGAAAATGTTGGTTTGTGAGGGGGCACAAAAATTAAGAAGCCCGACATGCTCATGTCTGGTTTTAATTGGAAGTGGGGTTCTTATGCTGTACTCTTACCGGTCAATACAGAATACAGTCATCAGTGCCAGGTAGGTAGTAATGAATCTAACAGTCAACTTGCAGACTATTTAACATTCAGTGAAGAATAAGATGGAAAAGTCTAACCCAGAAAATGAAACTTAATCAAACTAGAAGAAAATATAAATTAAAATAAAGCCTCATTTATAATTAACTTGGAAAATTTTATTGTTTTTAAAAAAATTGGTTAAAAGTTTTTGTTTGAAAATTTTATAAGCTACAAGAACTTAATATGTTTTTATACGCATAAAGTGTTGGTACTTTACCAAATTTCATACGTATAGAATATCGGTAGTTGAATTTAGGTTCTTTTGACCAATAAGATTTTTAAGCAGGATTTTTCTACCGATTTTCTCATTTTTCTTCGTACAAATATATGCTACTTTTATTTTAATCAAATCATAGGGAATAACTTTTTCGTATAAACATACCCTAAACAAACTTTGATTTTGAAATTAGAATAATTAAAAAGAAAATTTCTTTCAACTAACCAAGCTTTTCATCATAATTACTAGTTTTGATTCTTAATATAAAAACTAGTTGACTAATTTGAGTATATTAAGAAAATTAGTTAAGTTAGTTATCTCTAATAAATAGGTGGTTTATTCCCTAAACTACATTTACTAACATGTATATTAACTAGAACTATCATGTGATGAAACTTGTAACATATGTAATTATTATAAGGACCACCTTAGAAAAAATGAATAAATATAAGAAACAAAGTGGATTGAGATTTTATATTTAAGACCAAATTGAAAGGTAAACTAGCTCTTATATTAAGAACCATATGTAGTATTATACTCCTCCGATCCTAAATATAGTACTCATTTTGTAATATAAATTACACTATAAAATGAGTTTATATTTAGGATCAAGGAGTATATGTAAGGCAAACAATTTTGGTGATCAAGATACTCCTAATCAACTTGGATATACCAGTCATTGGTCAGTGCATGGTATGGTACTTAAACTAAACATCGAGTGGGAATTATTTTGGGTAAAAATAAACCAACATTGTGGGATGGCATTTATGATGGAATTTCGATATATATATAAAACGAAAGATGTTTTGTCCAGGAATTTTTTTAAAATGTCTTAGAACAGGATAACTTTTGGTGGGCGCATATGAGTATACTTATTTTATTATATAAAGTTACGATATTATCATCATACTATAAAATAGATCAAAAAAACTTTAATAATCAAGACCCAGAGAAATGAGAAAATGCTGCCTTATAATTGTAGTGAAAATGGTGGTTTGAAAATGAAGTTGAGGACTTAAAGTCAGACAAAGACTACTCTATATATGAGCTGTCCTCGATTTTTTCCCTGCAATGATTTAATGCCTGGGGCCTCTTCTGGTCCATTTTTCAGGGATACGGATAATTCATCCTAATATCCAAAAGCATAACCCATTTATGAAGCCAGCGAATTGAACAAGATTGTGTTTGATGATATGACTAAATATATTTCTCGGGCAAAAAAATACTATAGATATTTATTTTCATGTATCAGCTTGGCTGCTTGGTGTAAAGGTTATCCACTTATAATTTCCCTACATGCATATTTAAAATAAAATTGAGTGCACCTAGAATCACATAAGTCTATGTGCATGGTTGGTATAAATTATCAATTACATAAAAAAATAAAAAGGTATAAAATGTCTTAATCAAATTTCTCCCCTAGTTCTTAACATAAGAATTAATTAATTGAGAGTTGAATTTAATACCTTCGTCCACTTTGCCTACATAACTAATAAACTGATATATAACCTAATTAATATTATAGAAAGATGTTTTGAAAAAAATCATGTCACGTTTATTATAATTAATTAATTAGTCTATTTAACTTTGTCAATCTATCAAAATAAAAAATAACTCTTTTATTAAGAATAAGGGGGGTGGGAATTAATTTTTAGGTCAGCACTTGCAATTTTCAGTATGATGATACTAATTAAAGTAGAACATCTTCCATAGGTCTTCTAGTCTAGTGGCAAAATACTCCCTCCTCGTAAATAAGAGCTGGAAAATGTGATTTCTTTTCTAATATTAGAGAGTTAGCGCCTCCTCTTTAATTAAAAAAGAACTGAAACATCCTTAATCTGCCCATGTTTTTTTTGTTTTATGCCTTTTCCTCATCATCAGAATTGTTAATTATGATCAGTATAGAATATTTTTGCAGGGAAAAGCATGATCGACATAGTTACCTACAGTGGCAGAGTGAAAGGTTGTGCTTCCATCAGCGACGTTTCTGTTGCCGGTAATGATCGTGCTGGTTCTTCCATCTCCCACAAACATTAAGTTTGTCTTCTTCTTCGGCACCTCCACGTTCTCTCTGTACACTCCTGCTTTTATTCTTATCACATACCTCGTCGTGCTCCCCTCCGGCGCCGCCGCTACTGCCTCCGACACCGTCCTGTAATTCCCACTCCCGTCTGCTGCCACCACCACATTTGGATTCACCGTCTGCGCCTGCAGAAGCTTCCTGTCTCCTCCCGACATCCACTCCGGCCACTTAATCCCGTCGGCTACTTCATCCACTTCTGTCAGTTTTCTATTACTAGCAGACCTTTCACCGTCCGTCATGTTCTTGATCATAGCCAGTGCGTTGCTGCACATGCGTTCCACGTGAAGTTGCCCGTCCATCAGCCCTTCCCTCACCTGTTTATCAGCGCCGTCGTGGGAGAACCCGTCCAAGCAGGTCTCTTGGTTAGTTATGGCGGCGCTGATGAGAGTCTTGAGGTCGTCGGCGTGATGAGCGGAGCCTTCGAGATCGGTGATGGCCCGGCGAAGCTCGTCCAGGGTACTGTCAATTGTTTCCAAGCAATCATGAAGAGCAGTTTTCTCTCTCTTCGTCAGGCCTTTTCTGGTTTGGAGCTTCTTGACAGTGAAATAGTTGTGTTCTACGGCTCTGATGGTTATGTTGAGAGACAGTTCTACGACGTCTTTCTGGGTGGAGACTTTCTGGGCGAAGCCGGGTTCAGCAACGACGGCGGAGAAGCAGAGTTCAGGGTACATGGTGGAGCTACACGCGCTTTTGACGATGGCGTGTGCCATACTCGAATGGACATTGTGGAGGCCGTCGCCGGAGTTTTTTCGGGAGTTAACTACGACAACAATGCCGACGATGGCGGAGACGAGGAGCAGAGTAGTGACAAGAGTGAAGAAGAAGAGCTTCTTGTTCTTATTGGACATGGGAATACGGTTGCCGGGAATGGATATTCCGGCGGAGTATACTTGTTCCGTTTTGGTCATAGTTGGTTATTTTGAGAGTTGGACCAGATAGAGACTCGGTCACTGAGGGGGTCGATGTGGCCAGTTCAGACTTCAGAGAGTAGATGATGAAAGGACTTAATATAGCAAAAACATTCACGGAGAGCTAACTCGGAAGTGTCGGTCGCTTTAAGTTGGAGCATACTAAATTTACGATTTATGTTTTTGTTTAAATTTGGTGAATTCTAATTTTTAATTTAATGAAAATATTAATAGTAAAATTAAAATAGATATATTCTCTCTCTATATATATACACACACGCTGAATGAGATAAGGAGGAAGCGGTGAAACGATAAAGGTTGATAGGGCTTGAAAAAAAATTTGTGTAATTGACTAGGTCAAATGTACCCAAAGGCCATAAACCGATAAAAGTCAACTACTTTTGTTGGGTCTTCAGTCCGACAAATCAATTTATCAAAGGATGCAAGAAGTAGTCTGTGTGAGGGAGAAAGGTTATTTATTCACTTATTTATTTTATAAGAAGACAAATGCCTTTTTTTTTAATGGAATACAAAGAGAAATGTTTTTTTGGTATACATAAGTATTATTTTATTGTAGATTATCCTATTTAAGGCATTTTCAAATACTAAATACGAACAAACACCTATGCTAATAAAGATTTGATCCTTAATTTGCTAATGTTTTGCCAACTACGAGGGTCGGCGCGAATTAAGTGTGGCCCAACCCAACTAGACATTTGGTTGGGCTAGGTTGGTCATAGACGAACATTTGCCAAATGATAGGCCTAAAATTGGATCCGTATGATCATACACACACGCCTTACTAATTGTGGTTGAGTCTAACGTAAAAAGCAAATCCTTCATAACACAAAAAATGAAGATTTAAATCTCTGATAGAAAAAATATTTACATTTAGTGTTCGGTAGTGTCTTAATAGAAACAATTAATTTGGCCACTCCAGATTGCATTTTATTCTTATCAAACGGGACCTACAGGCCAAGAGAGGATCTTGTTTATGCTGCTGACCCCTTGGCTAAGATAACTCATGCTATGGAAAACTCTTTTTGTATCTTTGTTGATCACGCTCCGCCTATCGGACGGACACTAATGAAGGTTTGAAATTTTGTTTGTTTTTCGGTTTTTTCTATGATATATAGTGCGTTTATCCCCCCAAAAAAAAGGGAGAGGGACCTTGTTAGCGCTCCAAAAATCTTTAACTGATTGAGCGCTAAGAAAAAGGAGTCACAAAAGTTTGTAAGCATTAACTCTATCCCCATAAAGCTAACACTTGTTATCAAAGGACGCTAACCTTACTGCGACAAAATTAGCTCTTTGATATGACAAGTATTTTACAGCTAAGGCTAAAGTCACAAGCAGGACGGCTTAATGAATGAAGTTCAATTTACTAAGTTCAAGTTCACGATCATTGCCAGAGTCTTGCTGGACATTCGTTCAACGTTCATGGGAGAAACCATCCAGGCAAGTCTCATGGTCGGTTACGGCGCCGCTGACGAGAATCTTGAGGTCGTTGGCGTCATGAGTTGAGTCGTTGAGATACTAGACGGACCCGCGAAGAACGTAACTAAAGAGTGTGGTCAATGATTTGCAAACAGCCTTCGAGAACGTTTTTCGCTCTCTTTGTGAGGTCTGCTTTGGTTTGGAGATTCTTGATGGACGCGGAGTTATTCTGCAACTCTCTGTGATTGTTATGTTAAGGGACAGTTCTATAATGTCTTTGTTTGCGGAGACTTTACTGGTGAAACTGGGTTCTGCAACGATGGCGGAGAAGCAAATTAAGTTCCGGGTACAATGTGGAACTACAAGAGACTTTTACAGTAAAAATGGAGTCGAGAAGCAGAAAAGTGAAGAAAGCCAAGTAGAAGAGCTTGTTGTTCTTCTCGGACATGGGACTGCTCTTGGCGGAATAATGGGATATTCCGGTGAAAACTTGTTTCAGCTTGGTCATGAATGGTTTGACTTTTTGGGAGAGAGCAAGAAGCTAGTGGGAGATCAGAAGAAAACTAAGGTCCGTTTGGAATAGCGATGGAAAAATAACTTATTATGAGTTTGATTTATGAAAAAGTGAAGTTGGGTAAAAATTGAATTGGATAAGCTGAATTGTATTTGGATTAGAGTTTAGAAAAGTTAGTTTGTAAAAGTAAGATTGATAAAAGGTTGTTTGGATTATGATTAGGTAAAAGTAAGTTTGGTTGTAAGATGAACAAAATGGGTATGAGTTTTAATAAATAATAAAACATGATTAAAAAATAATTTTTCATAATACAATAAATTTAAATTAATTTATAATATGAATAGGAGGGAGTAATACATATATTCACATATGTGTGTGTATATTACATTTACATATGGTAAAATATTAAAAAAACTGTTAATAAAAAAAGTTATTTATCATATGATAACTTTTTAGAAAATTGTGTTATATTAAAAAATTTGAAAATGCACAAAATCAACGTATGAGGGAGAAGAGCCAAAAGGCAGATTTGGTATTGAATTTGCAATAAATGTTTCCAGAACCTTTTACTAAAGCAAACACACGATTCCATAAGTTATAAGCTTTTCTTTCCTGCTTATGTTTTTCGGATTTGCATTGGGTGCTCATCAGGTATGCTCATCACCCATCTGGACCGTCCAGATCAGATCTGGACCATCTAGATTTATTTTTTAAAATAATTATTTTAATAAGTATAGAATAAAAAATAAAGATAATCTCATAACTATCATTTTTTAAAAAATATAATTTCTATTTTAAATAATTATTTAATATTATTAAATATGGACTGTCTAGATTAAATCTGGACGGTCCAGATTGCTCATCACCTGATGAGCACCAAATGGGAATCCATGCTTTTCACCAGCTTTTGACTTATAAGCTAAATAAACTAAAAGCTTATCCAAATAGGGACAAATTACAAATCGAGCTTATGACACTAATAAGCTCCTTTTAAGCTCCACAAACGCCCTGCCAAACAGGTACAAATGGAATATGTAAGCAAATCCAAATGTCATATATGTCAACATCCAAATATCAATTAACAGAAATGGCTAATTAGTACCTGGTACTTGGTTTAAAAAAAAAAAAAAGCTAGACAACTGAAGATATTCAAAAAATTAGTTCATTAATTACTTATCTAAATATATATTAATATATCTAAATTATTCTTTTCAATCATATGCATTGAATGATGAAATTTCTAGCAATTAATAAGGATATTTTGAAAAAAAGATAAGAGGCATGGTGGATTGAGATATTATATTTAAAACTAAATTTAATTTCTAATTAGCTCTTATATTATGTATGGTTAGCATATGCTAATAATGGTTAAAAAAAATAGTAAGATAAGGAGGATATAGCAGCTTGTAGTTTAAGGAATACAACATCCTTTCTTCTTGCAATTTCCTGTTGAATGAAAAATATTTACTTTAACTTTCTTTTCTCCTGTCTGCTCTCTCACAACATAACAGAAGTTTCCTTAACTAATCAAGACTCCTTCGCTTAAGATTCGTGAATGAATGTGAAATAACAAATTAGTCAAGGATGCGTTTGGTTGGAAGCTTGATTTACCATTGACACTTAAGCTAATTGTTGTTCAAGAGTTATAAGTTCATATAGAAGCTATCACTGAGCTTTTCTTTAAAATGAACTCTGAAGAATGTTGGTTCGATTACATATATATATTAGAGTAGTTTTTCAATCAACACATTTTAAATACACATTTCATTTCCTAATATTTTTGTTAAATTTCAATTTAAAATTTTCAGCATTTTTTCCTGAGCATAATATATTTTGTGTGAGAACCATCGAGATTCTGAGTGACACTGGATGCAAATGAGCCATACAGTATGGAAGTTAAAGAAGCCCCCTTTTACTGACTAATCTGGAGATGTACGTTGTTCATGGAGATTGGATTCTGAATCTGTAGCCTAAAATTGGGTCTGGCAAACAAAAACACTACAATAAAGTCAGATTCTTTCTTAAATCACGCAGAGACCAGATTAATTTTTTTTTGGTTTAGGGTTTATTAATTACAGGTCGTACCCTTTGGCTCTGAATCAACTGCTCTGTATTTTCAAATATTTATATCGCAAGGCAGAGTTACCATAATGCAGTCATGTGAGCAAACTGTCATTCCTAAACTTGTCCTTCTTTTGTGCTCTGGCCAATCTTCCTAACCTTCTAGCTCGTTAAGGCTTGAAAAAAGTACATTTGATCACAACTTAAACCAATTATGCTTCCCAGAAAAGCATCCACGCAGATTTGTAAAGGCAAAAATACTGAGTAAAGGAGATGATAACAAGTCTCATAGGATGAAGAAATGCCTATATATCAAGAAGAATGATAAAAGGTGGGTTTGAGAAATTGAACAATGAAGCTACTGCAGGAGGATTCCAAAGGTTTTAACTTTGCAGGTTTGGATGAGATTCTCAATGCTTATAATTTCGTTGAATCGATTAAACTGCATAGATTTTGTATTGAGAAAGGTTGATTACAGAGTGAGGAAGGTATTTTCTGGAAAACATATAGAGGATCTTCAAGCAACCACCTCTTTTTGCAGAAAGAAAAGGATGAAATATTTGGACAGATGTAACTATCATGATCTGGATTTTGATAAACGTTTGTAACTTTGCTACATCTCAAGCGATCAGTATTGGATTCTTACATATTTAAGTACATCAGATGATTTAACAAGCTAAGTCAGCAAAACTGGAAATCCAATCAAAATTGCAGTACACATAACCGTAGCTAGATGCTGGAATTTGAAACACCAGTGTACACTCAACAGCTCTTCTGTTACAAAGATATGAAAGAAATGAAAAGGCAATTTCTGTTCTTTCATCCATCTGTGGGAGGATTGAACCTGCAAAAGAAACATGAAATTCTCTGTCAATCACTAGCTGCAAACCAGGAAAAGGCTTGAAACTGTTAAAAGTAAATAGAGCTTACTGATTCTGTGTAGGATTTGAGGTGCTTGGAGGTATTCTTCTGAAAGATGAGTCCAACTGCTTCATAGGAATCCTATTATGTGCCTCAGAAGATGAAGCCTTGCTTAAGGGCAAAGAACGAACTTCTGGGTTGTCCCTGATGGACCAAGCTGAAAAGAACAATAGTGCAAGAGTAAGAAAAGCCAGTAGAGAGCAGGTCTTCTTCATGGCAATGGAGGATCTTGGTTGAGTCTAAGTCCTTAGGATCAAGTGAACTAATCTAATTTATTGTTCAGTACAGACTCAAATGGTAAATATCTAATGTGGGTCTGATATGATAGTGGGAGGGTCATGTGGAACTTTTTTTGTCTGATGCATCTTGCACTGCCTTGTCTGTTCTTAGGATTTGGTGAAAAAGAAGTGACAGAAACTTCAGAAAAATCATGATGAGGCACGTGATCAGTTCATGACATTTAGAATATCTCTTAACTTTCTTGGAGAAAGCAAAGGCTAATTAATATTAAATGCGAAGTTATGCACTGACATCAAGAAACTGATGAATCCCATTCACATATAGAAAACTAGAACTGAATCTTGAACTGTTTCCTTCTTTGTCACTGGTAAATGTTACTTTAAGTAACAGACACAGACTCAGTGAAACACGTTAGGATGAACAGAGTGGAAGGAGAAGCTGGCACTGTTAATCGATCCAAGCATATTGTCAGATTCTCTTTTTTCACAGAACGTGGATTCTTGTTCTGCAAGAACTTACTTGGAAGCTTGCTTGCTTGTTTAAAGTTTAAGACCATTGGTTCATATTAATAAAAGAAACGAGTATGCTTATACTTTAGATGGGGAGTGGCTTTGAATTGATGACGTCGTGCACACTCTGTAAGAAAATTAGATCTTTATCACATGTTCATGCTTAGAAACTTCTGGAACATTAGAGAAGGTCCTTTCATTGGACAGATGTGGCCGTTGGTTCATGAAAATGGACGCTGCATTTAATCTCAGAAGTCCTAACCATCGAAAACGTTAAAGGATGGTAGATCACAGGTTCCCCTGTTAAGGATTTGTTATTGGATACATGTCAACGTCCCAAAGATGAAAGACCCACCTATAAGGCTCGGAAGTTTCAAGAGAATTTAGGCTTTATATTTTTTTTCCCCCTTGGTGAACATAATGCTTACAGATTCATATTCATTTCTAATTTTTTAAAAATTACTATTTAATAATATTCTAAAAGCCATGTAGTCTCCATTATACGATTTCAGGGAAAAAAAAGAGTCTCCATTATATTGTATCAAACAAATTCAATGGCAAACAAAGAAGAAGAGAGTATTAAAAAATCCAGTCGATGATAAAAGCCACTACGCATTATATTATTAATAGTAATAAATACTATTGCCGAGTTCCTTGGTAAGAAAGCAAGTTAATGAAATTAACAATTACTTGTGGAAACCGAGTAACTGTGAGCTGTGCCTGTCCATTAATTCACGGGAATGACGTAAAAGGACCACTATGATAATAATAACTAAAAAATAAAATATAAAGCGAGAGTGAAATATGGAAAAATAATAATTAAAGATATTTATAATTTATAAGAAGATTAATATAAATTAAGGACCTTCAATTTGTGAATGTAAAAAATTAACTTATAATTATAAAAGTTTGAGTTGTATTCAAACCCTAATTTTATACTCTCCGGTCCTAAATATCCATTTTGTAACATAATTTATATTATAAAATGGGTCTTATATTTAGAATCAGAGGAGTATTAATATTTTTATATGTTCCTTTGTTCTCATGGGAGTTTTATATTTCGGCACATAATTACTTAAATTAAGTTCATCCAAACAAACATACAAACTTTATTTATGGGAATAATTTTGTCATGTTTTTAAAATTAGACATAATTTTTAGCACAGTACGTAAAATTTGCTATGAATCTATTGGTAATACTATATTATGTTGATATATTAATGTTTAGATTTTTTTTATATAAAAAAACCTTAGGTTCTGCTTCGTATGAGAGAAATGGAGGAGAGGAAGGAAAAAGAAAATTTTAATGAGTTCTATTTAAAAAATTAAAGAAGTAGGGTTTTAAAATTTTAATGAAGAGAATAAATAATATAAAAGAGTACTAAAATTAATTAAAAACTTTTAACTTCACTTTTTTAATTTTTTTAAATTGAGTTTATTAAAATTTTTCATCTCGTCTCGTTCTTTCTATTTTCCTTATACGGAACAGACTTTAACCCTATGTTTGGCATGAGAGAATCAAAGGGAAAAAGAGACAAAATTTTTTTTAATAAGCTTGATTTAAAAACTTATAAAAATAGATTATAAAATTTTGATAAAAAGAAGATATAAGATAAAATAACAAGCAAAATTAACTTAAAGTTCTTAACCACATTTTTCTAATTTTTTAAATTAAACTTAGTAAAAAAATTTCTTTTCTCTCTCTCTTTTTTTCCTTCGTACCAAACGAATCTTATTAAACAAGAGGAGAAAAATAAATTAATTGCGTCATGCACGAAGAAAATGATGTCAAAGAGTAGGGCTAAAAGCCTAAAATAGTCATAAAACATTTCTTGGGCCCGAGTCATAGCATGAGATGAGAGGAGTACACAATGCTTCCTGGGTCGGGAAATTTATAAGCCGGAACTCACAACAACACTTGGACCAAAAGCTCGCGATTCGTTGATGGAAACCGTGCTTTACTTTCGCTCGCTTTTGCAATTTTCAACGCCACCGTTTTGAAGTGTCCCCACTTCCCACTTCCCAGTACCACTCCCACCAAATTTCGGTGCTCTTACCTTCGGAACGCTAAAAATCAATTCTTGGATTGCAGATATTGTTTTTACTGTTTTAGATTTCAGGTTCACTTTGAAGGAGAGTAGATCCCAGGTAGATTCTCTTCTCTCGTGGGTAGTGACAAAAATTGCTAATCTTTTCTCCAGGCACGCGGGTTTCTTTCTCATGATCGCTGGATTAGTTGTGTTTGAGATTTTCATGTGGTGTAACTGGATTTTATGTTATCCTGGATTGTTTCGAATTTTATTTTGTCCGCGTTAGAGTCTGATCATGGCTTATCGTTAATAATTTTTTGTGCTTAGTCGATGTAGAAGTTACGTTGAATATTTGAAAAACACTGGGAAAGCCATTATGTACTGAATCGAATCGAGTTACTGCCTCCCTTCCCCCAATCCCAAGTTTATCTTTTCCCTTTTTTTCCCCTGGGGATCAGGATTTTGTTTATACTTACTTCAGCAACAGGCCGTTGAAGATGTAAAGCAAAACAAGTGAGCTAAGATAATAGGGTAAAACGTAGGAGTGTGAACAACATACTTATCTCTATTTATTTGGCAGACAGTGAATATGAACAGAAATGTTTTTATGCTAAACAATACAGTGTATAAACTTCAAGCAGCTGTAAACATATGTAATTTGAGAAATGAATGACTTTAGAGCTTGGATTGCTCTTTGCTTGCTGGTAAAATCAAGCTTTTGACTTGATGACACAGTGCCGGGCTTTTTTGACGTAGCGGTTATGACTTATGAGCCCAGAGGTCTTTTCCATAAGAGGTTGTTAGAGATATTAATGAATACTGTCTTTGGGCCTTGTTCTGACAACTGAAGCTTCTGGAAGAGTTAGTTATATAGTTACAGGAATAGTCTGCTATGGCTTTACCTTTAATATTTGGAGGGAATTTTGGTGGTAAATCTCCTTCAATTTCCACCAACTCTATTATCACAGAGCAAGACATATTATCTACACAATTACATGTCTCTGGCTGAATTGGTTTGTTTGGTGTTTTTCTATGGATTCATTTATTTTTACTCACCTATGTAAATAGTTATCACCTATGGATGATTAGTGCGTGTGTTTCCACCACTATTAATGTTAGGCATAACTTTCTCATCTCTTTTCCCAGGAACTGTTTTTTGGTTGCCTTTTGAGCTCTGTTACATTACATTAGGTTGCTTGTGGTTTTTCCCCCTATTATCTGCAACCCTTTCATTGACATTCATGTCCGCAATAAATTGATAGCAGGAAGCACAGGTTACCTTCAGGAATTGAAAAAAAAAAAACTGCAGTGTAGGGCCTTGCTCTTGCTACTGACTGAAGTTTGTTGGATGGCGGAGAAGTCTTGTATCAAGCGCCTTCAAAAAGAATATAGAGCCCTATGCAAAGTACATCATCTTGCTTTCTTCCAATCTATTGCTTTTTCATTTTATATTATTCACAGTTCTGTTGTTGTACGACCCTCTCTCTCTCTATTTGTCTGTGTCTTTGTGGGTCCAAATGTTATGTTGATATTGTGGCTGCGTGGATATATACAGCACAAGAAAAAGGGAAGATATCATCCTGTATATTTTTCATTTATACAATTCTGATGTTTATGCAATGTGTCTGTATTTAGTGATTATTTTTGCATCTTCTATTCTACCAGTCTATGCTATATTATTGACTCTCAGTCCCATATGAATAAATCAATAAACTGATATTAAATTAAGTTTTCCAAATATAAATTATATAAGCTATGTACTAACTCGGCAATAACTTTTATTATGAATTTGCAGGAGCCGGTATCCCATGTTGTTGCCCGCCCTTCACCGAATGATATTCTTGAGTGGCGTAAGTACTTTTTACTTATGTTGTATCAGAGAAGGGCATTCTTCCTCACCATCTTCCATTTCTTGCTTGAATATACTCTGCAACACTACTACTAAGAGTCAAAACGTTTTATCTACACTAACTGGAATCAGAATGTTTTTGTTGTTATACCTAATTATTAGTACGGCTGCTGTTTGAGATGTTTTTTAGTGTCCATCACAGAAGGGAACTATTTGCTCCTTGTTTCCTCACCTAAAATCCACAATAGCGATCTTACAGTTTCTTATCCACAAAAGAAAATTATTTCCACATATTTTAGATGGATATTTATATATTAATTTGATGCGATATTTGCCTATGGATAATGATGTCTTATCACTTTTTGTGAAAGAAGCTTATGAAAATGGCTTTTTTATGTATTATGGGTAATAATTTATGTTCCCTTGATTGTTTTTACTTCCACAGCCTTGCAAATGTTATTTTGAATGGAGATTTAGTCACTATATGCGTCTTGTACTCTTGGCCTATCAGCTAGCTAATTTTAATTTCTTTGGTTGGTGGTTTTTTATTCTGATTTATAATTCGCTAATATCTCAGATTATGTGTTAGAGGGAAGTGAAGGAACACCTTTTGCAGGTTTGTTTATTTTGCAATTTGTGATTATTGCCACCTTTCTTTTTTAATCCTTCTATGCTTTGTAATTGGGAAAGAGTACTACTTATAAGCCATTATTCCAATTTGAAAACTTGACGTGTAGTTTTTCATATTTTAGGTGGATATTATTATGGAAAAATCAAGTTTCCTCCTGAGTATCCATATAAACCACCTGGAATAAGGTGATCCTTCTTGCTGCATTATTCCTTTTTTAATTTTCATCTCATACATCTGGTCAATTATAATATTGGCTATGTATACTTTCTATCATGTAGTATGATTACGCCTAATGGCCGGTTCATGACTCAGAAAAAGATTTGTTTGTCTATGAGTGATTGTAAGTGCTTTTAATCTGTTGGATCACAAGTTACATAATGAGCTGCTCATACTTTTATAATTTAATTTAATGTTTGTGTTGATTTTTCTGCTTTGGCAGTTCATCCTGAAAGCTGGAATCCCATGTGGTCCGTATCAAGGTCAGATTGATTCTAGTTTTGAAGATGATTTATGTACCTTGTGTCTTTTCTTAATTATTTACTATTTTATTATATTTTTTGTCATCCTACTACATGCCTTTGTAGAAGCAATTGTCATCTGGAAGAAAATGATGTTGAAAATTACTTTATAGCTTTCCACTAATGTTTCCAATGTATGAATGCAGCATACTTACAGGACTCCTTTCATTCATGGTAAGTATCTGGTAGACTATTCATATTTTAAGTAAATAAATAATCGTATCTTTTGACGTTAGTTACTTCACTTTCATATGTTTCTGTGAGTTTATAGGAAAGTCAAATTGCATATGTTATTATTATTTGTGACTTGATAACTCTTTTCTTATCTTTATTGTCACTTGGCCTAAGTGCTAGATTTAGATTGTGCTTTGTTGAGAGCTTTCAATAAGATGCCGCACTATTTTGCAGATGGACAGCAGTCCAACCACTGGTAGTGTGGACACTACCACTGCTGAGAAGCAGCGACTAGCCAAAACTTCCCTTGCTTTCAATTGCAAGAAGTAAGTACTACCTCAGGTCCTTAATGTAGGAGACAGTAATCTACCTTATTTCTCATATTTATTATTTTCCTTCCAAACTAATTTACCTAACTTATAAATTGACATATAACCTAATGTTATACAATATTATTTTAAAGAGATCAGGTCACATTTGTTATAATTAACTAATTTATCTAACTTTATTAATCTGTCTAAATTAATTAAGTAGCTCTTGTATTAAGTAAAGACTGGAGGAGGATTGTAGAGCAAGGTCATTGTGATTGGAGTTACACTCTAAGTTCTCTTTGGGTCTGATAATTTTGCATACAGTGCAACATTCCGGAAAATGTTCCCTGAGTATGTTGAGAAGTACAACCTGCTGCAGCAGCAGCAGCTTTCTGAGAAAGTTGATTCCAGGAGGGCATCACCGGAGACATGTCAGGATGAAAGTCAGAGGCCCTTAACGGAGAAGGTCTTCGATTCTAAGGGAGAAGACATGAAAAGAGCAGATGGGATGAAGGATGTGAGAATGAACAAAAAGCAATCTTTCCCAACATGGATGATGTTGTTACTCTTTTCCATCTTTGGAGTTGTAATGGCATTGCCTCTGCTTCAGCTATGATGACGTGTTTCCTATATGCTTCTTAGACACTGTGACGCTTAACATGATTTGTATAGGGAACCTATGGATATGGAGGTTGTCCTCTATCTATATGCTGATTTCGATCGTCTGTGTCTATGTTGCCTATTTGGATTCAGCGCTAAGAAGTAACGAACGAGTTCTATTTTGAGGTTTGGCTTCTGGTATTGTCGGTTGGCAACTAGATGTCATGTAAGAAGTAAGAAATAATTGCCAACCAAAATACATATACACTCCGTCCGCTCCTTTTTATGGTAGAATTTTGGGAGTCTTCTGTTCTTGCTATTTACGAGAAACAGCTTTTATCTAGAGCATTTATTAAAATTTTTCCCTTGCGCTCTCATTTAAAAGATTAAAAAAAGGTTTTTTTTTTTTGAGCCATCAAAGGAAAATGGAATCAAGGAATTGTGGGGATCTAAAACAAATATTTTTAACGAGTCATCGAGGTCAATTTGTTAGATATTCTGTCCCATTGTGCGCGTGCTCACAACCTTGTTTTACATAAAATATAAGACTATAGACCTGTTTAGAATGTGCCGTGAAATATGTAATATTTTCTATGGACATTACTGTTTGCTGTTATTTCGCCCCCAAAACCAAGACAATTAACAGTGAAACCGAAAGTGGTAGCTGCATGCTTTTTCTTTTTGTATATTTTGAGCAGCATGGCCTTGTGAGTTCTCATTTGACTCTGATTGATTCTAGGAGGAAGCAAGCCCAGAGGGAGCAGAGTAACATTCACATAGGCGCAGTCGATATACTAGTATTATATAGGGTATAGGAAAAGGGTTAAGGAAAGCAAGAATTGGCAGTACGATCCTTGGATGATTAAGCGGTGCAAAGCTGACAGGAAAAGAAAGCTTGGAGTGGAAATGGAACCCACCATCGATTATCATTCAAACCAAGCATTAACATGTTTCTGGTACAATTATTATTTAGGATTTTTTTAATTAAATTTCTACTACAAATATACCATCAATATTTATTTTAAAAAATAAATACTCCGAGACATAAAGTTATTAAATATAATAACGCGACTTTCTTTTGCGTTACATAAGGTTTAAAACTAGATACACTTCCTAAATCCCAAGTTAGAAGTAGTTCAACTTGTTATAAATTTTATGACATAGTACTATATTTATATATATGTGAATTGTTTACATTTTATTATGCAGAAGTTAATAATATACGCGTATTTAAAATTTTAAATGTTGTCCCATAAATCTGACGTCCTTGAGGTCGAGGGAAATACTGGGGTCAGCTCTGATGGCTTGGCTTGAATGTGCATCCACCGGCAAGGCACTCCATGTGCTGTTCAGAACAAATTACGTGATCACTTGAATATGTGCATCCCATGAGGTCCAATTCAGAAAACTGCCTCTTTCGTTTTATTGTGAACATTAATTAGTGTTTCCTTGTTGTGTTTTATGAGTTTTTACAAACTAATCCTGATGATTAACACTGCATTTAAAAGTTGCTCTGCATTAACACAGCCCTTCAGCGTCTTCAAACCTGTCCTGTTCTGCCGCATTATTGGCAGAGTGTCCTATTTCTGGTCAAAATTTTAAGTCACTTTTTCTTTGCTCTCTTGGGACATGTCATTTATTATTAATCTTTCGCTGTCTCATCCCAACAACTCTGAGAAAAGCTAAAGCCTAAAGCTAGATTGTGATCATTGTTAAGGTTTTAGATCAGTCCAAGTTTCCTGATTCCCACCCTTCCCACGCCACCTCCCTCGGAGCCAATAGTTCCTTAGTAACATGTTACCTCCACCAATAATGCAATGAATTTCTTTCATCACTTTTATGTATGACCTACACCAATAGGATACTCAGATCATATACAGACAGTACGAATTAAGGGGCTGTTGATGAAACCGAAATATAGTTTGGAGAATAACTCGTGGAGAATAGATTTTGTGAAAAATAAATTTTTTGAAAAAAGTGATTCTGAGAAGTGAGATTGTTTAGATAGTTGTCATCAGAAGCACTTTTTATATATACAAATTCCTAAAAAAGGCATAAGTTAATATAATAATTATATAAAAGATAGATTTTATGATATATTTTAATTTGAAGGAATAAAATTGTTAATAATATATTTTTTACCAACATAATTAATAACACATAAGATAATATAATTAATAAATAATTAATATGTGTATATATATTTATAAGATATAAGATTAAATATGTTTATAAAAAAATATTTGAGGGATGTTAAAGTCATATTATTGTTGAGATCTACTATGACAGGAACAATCATACTCTTCAATTTGAATTAGAAGCAGAATGAATTCACTTCTTCTGAAACCATGATTTTGGGCTCCCAAATCATGGTTTTAAATTATTTCTCTAAAATTGATGCTGTTTGGGTGACATCCCATCTAAACCATGGTTTTGCTTCCTAAACCATGATTTTGGGTCATCCAAACAGGCCCTAAACCATGTCAAAGTAACCTGGAGAATCATCAAAGTTATCAACTCATGAATATAATCTGATATCTAAAGGATGTTCAAGTATATTGTCCACTTGCAGCAAGACTTAACTATAAATTAATAACCAGCAGACAACATAAAATCCCATGTGCGAGAATTGGGATTGCACTCTCAATCTTGATCTCATGTTATCTGAAACTAGTACAGCCAGAAAATGACATAGATTTCAACATAAGGAGCCTAACGTCCTGTTTGACACTTGGATATAAATAAATACACTTAACTTTTGTCCTTTTTCTTTTCTTTTTTTTTTAAATATCAGAGATGCATGTGTGACACTTGGATAGAGATACGAGAAACACGAATATAGGTCCCATCCGCAACATGACTCCCTGCTCGTATCGTTTCTCTTCTGTGCAGTTTAAGAGGGCAATAATGCAGAGATGCATGTGGCTTTTGGGAATGGGGTCCTCAGGGAAAAGGATAAGAACAAACGATGGATGTAATAGTTATATAAAAGTTATCCTGTAAACAAAATTTAAGCCAAGGATAGGATCCCATGTTTTGGTGTTTATAGAAAGAAATACTACTCTATTCTGTAGGTAGGTAACATGTGACCCTAGTAAAATCGAGGACGCAGCCCCAAACGAAGAAACGAAATCAAACTTTTGAGATTCTACAGTGCCGCTTGTTCTTCGAGTTTCATGTATGGGAAAAAATTAAAAAAAAAAAAATCAAATGATGTCCCAGAACCAAGATATGTTTTTTTCCCCCTCCTGTCTTGAGTCTTCCTTTCTCTGCCTCATTCCAGAAAAGACCGATGTCTTTATCCAAAACTCCCCTTTCTTTTATCATTCACGCTTTCAATTTCAACACTTCCTCCAATTTGCAAGCTTGTACAGTAAGTCGTTACTATTATATCTTGATCTCATATTACATCCATATTTTGGGTGAATTGCGTAGTTTTTATCGTATTTGGTTAGTTGAAGAGTCCAATATGAGTTCAATTCACATTATGTGATGAGAACGTAATTCCCTAATTATAAGGGAATTAGCCAGACAGAAAAAAATTGATCGATAAACTGGTAAACACTGTTCACAACCTGGGGATTGGGGATGATCAGCTGTATACCACTAACGACTTTTATGGGTGAGAGCTAATTTGGTATATCTGACAGATTCTCCTGCTCAAAGGTTCAAAGGTTGATTTTTCCTTTTTACTTTTTATTTTACAAAACTTGAACTAGAACAATTACTTTGGATACATTGAATCCTACTTCTAGCAACATGTATCGGTGATTCTAGGCAATTTCTCATCCATCATTTGGTAAGAAAATAGAAACAGACTAACCAGTATAAGAGATAAATTACTGAAGAAACTAAATTACTATCATTCACTTTTCAAGCATCCAAATTCCAACCATTCATGATTCACATAACAATTTACCATCTGAGAATTTATCTTCGCCATGGATTAGATGGATAATGGCATGTTATAACAAGAGCTGTCTCTCGGAAACAGCCGGAGGAACCCAACCTCTCAAGGACAGTCACCTTTCAGAGATTAGTTCGTCCTTCTTCCTATTGAGTCTATCCTATATTTTGCAAATGGCTGCCTCAATATATGTGAGCAGATCTATTGAAGAAGAAGAAGAAATATACAGACATATTTTCTCATACAAATAACTAGCTCTGTCCTCTTCCTGCCTGTTCCACATCTATAGAGCCAGGACCAGGATTACAAGGACCTAACCTTTTGTCTCTGCTTAAAAGCCTCTTCAGTGACCTCAGTCTTGTGGTCATTGGTGATTTCAGCTCATCTTCAGCAAACCTGCTGGCAGAAGGAGACAAAGATGAAGAATTGGTCTCACTCGGTATATCAATCACCATCATTTCATGGCGTCTATTGTTACTGCTACTGCTGGCTGTAGTGGAAGAAGAGGAAGGACCCTCTTCTTCCGAAGATGTATTAATAGAGCTAACTTGAGTCTGGTTCCCCCAAACCAACACATTAGTTGGAAAATTTGGAGACTCAGAACCACCCATAGCAGCTAAAGCTGAATTTTGAAAATTTTCCGCTGCTTGTGATTGGCTACCAATATTCTCTGCTGAATTTTCTCGAACACTTGAACTGCTATTGCATTTAGAGGGTTCAGAAGCAACTGGGTTTCTACAAAGTGGACAGGTAGAATGTGATTGAAACCACATATCTATACAATCCACATGAAAACCATGATTGCATTTGGGTAAAAGCCTCGCTTTTTCTCCTTCCACAAGCTCAGAGAGGCAAACAGCACATTCCAAACCATCTTTAAAATTTTCAGGTTGGTACACTAATACTGGCAAGGACAAAAGCACTGACGGATCGAGTCCACTTCTCTGGCCGCCGTAAATCGCCGGATCTTGCCCAGGGGCGAAGACAAAGCGGCGCCGACGGCGCCGACGAGGCGGTGGAGGAGTGGTTTCTTCTATGCTCCACCAGAACCATTTGGCGTAGAGATGGAGAAACAGAACAAAAATCACCACCATGAAGAGGATTATTATAGCCAGCACCATGATTTTTCCCGTCACTTCAACTGCGGGAGATTCGCCCAATTTGTCATTAGACACTAATGAGTCACCCATGATTCTGGCTTACCCTTTATGTTCTGGCAATTCAAGAAGCTCCTTTTGGAGGCTGCAAATTAAAGCCACCGGGAAGTTTGCAAACGAACCGAATAATAAAAACCCCCGAAGGAAAATCACTCGAATTTGTGGGTTCTCGAGAAGAAAACCATAGAAGTCCAAACTTTTGAAGCTCTGTGAATTTTTGAATGCAAGGAGGAGGAGAAAGAAGAGGAGGAGATGGATTTAGCTTTTGATTCTGGGGATGAGAATGTCAGAGAATAAAGAGGACGAAGAAGTAAGCGAAAACGTGAGAGAATTCAAAGGAGGAAGAAGCAGGAGGAGTAGGAGAACCTGCACAATGGACTTGAGACTTGGACTTTAGGAAGAAGATGACGGCATTGGAGTCTACTCTTAACTCACAAATTCTTAATTAATTGAAATGTGGTTGTGGATCCCTTCAAAAAAGCGGGGAAATTACAAACGTATTGTTGAAAATCAAACCGCCGTGCCTTTCTCCATTTTCCACCGCCTGTCTTTTTCCATCGCGCTTTTTGCGTATACAATCGTATCAGATTTAAATTTAAATTGAGTCGAATCATTCACAAATTATGTACAAAATTTATATTATGTTTCATATAATATAAAAAAAATTGAGAAAAACATCCCTCCACATTAAAATATTTAATGATAAAAACGGCCTAAATCAATGCACCTGCAATCTCTTATGTACAAAAATTACAAAATTACAAAGTATTAATGCTTTTTGTATATAAAAATTTAGTCCTTTTTGCTAATAAGACTTTTAATGGTTGACTTTTTTTCCAATTTTTGCTAACATGTATTCTTTCGAATTTATAAAAACTTTAATCAAATTCTATATTTATATTATTTTACTTTTTTTAATTTTGAAGATTTGAGCTTGTTCTTTTTAATTGAAAATAAATAATACTGCCTTTCATTACCTTTAAAGTCTATCATTTAATTTAAGTGGTAGATGCTTTTATCTTTAATGTTGATTTAAAATTGAGTCTAGTAAACGGAGGAAATTTGATTACAATAGTCCACTCATCTTCAGTGCTTTGAAGAAAATTGGTGTTGATTCTCATTGAAAGATGTTTGTAGTGTCCCTTGCTATTAATTTTTTAAAAATTATACTTAGGAAAAAAAAAGAAAAGAAAATGACAAAATTGGCCAACCTTGTTGACCTCGACGACAATTATTTTACCTAATCCAAACTGACACCAAACGATGGCCATCAGACAAAATTAGAGTGACCGTTAAACTGAAAGGAAAAATAAGAGCTGCATCGTTCAACTTCTTTTATAAGTCCAGATTCAAGTCAATGCCTATCTAATTATTACCTCCAATTTTAATTATAAGAGCTAGTTAACTAACTTGAAGATGTTAAAAAAGAAAGTTAAGTTAGTTATTTTTAATAAATAGGTGTTGTTTTTCTTAAAATATCATTACTAATCAATTGTATTGGCTGAAACTATCATTATTATAAGGACTACCTTGAAAAAAATATAAATGTGAGAGACAAAGTAGATTGATGTCTCGTATTTAGGACCAAAATAAAAATCAAACAAGGTTTTATATTAAGGACTGGAGGTAGTATGTTATTTACATCCTCTACCCATATATAATCAAATATATTAAACTTATCTTGGGTAAGAAAAAATATGGATGGATTTCCTTAAAATATCTCCATGCTTATTTGCATGATAATTATCTCTCGATAAAAATCCTCTACCTGATATGCACAATCAATATGCCCATAGTGAGAGAAAAATTATAAATATAAAAAATAAAATAAATCAAAATTTTATATTTAAAAATAAATCAAACTCTCTAGTTAATTCTCAGACCGGAGACGGAAGAGAGTATTTATTTTTCACATATCTCATAAAATCAATTCAATTAGAATAAAGATGGCACTTATGGTTTAATAGCAAAAATAAAAAATAAAAAATAATGATGCCCTTGTTTCTTTTTCGCCTTTAAGGGCTTGTTTTTTTATTACGGTTTCCAAGTTTATTTGTTCTCCGTTTTTTTTTTTAACCCCTTTATTTCTTTTCCCTTCTTAGCACTCTTCTTTTTATAATAACCTCAAAACTCAAATATGAAGTTGTATGGAGGTTGTATATGAATTTTCTTTTTGCGTTTAATACTCAAATAATCTCCTTCAGGCTTAAAACTGTTTTAAAATAGATTTGTGGATGTGTGTGTGTGAGTAAACTAAACGATCTTTGTGAATTTTGCTCAAAGTGCTAAGCAAATTTTTGACGCAAGGGACTCATTCTGGTTCAAAGAACTTATCCGAGGATTTTCTAATCAGGGAATTGATTTGGGTTTGACTAGTTCAGAAGCATTTAACTATTTTTTCGATTTTATTGTTATTATTAATAATTTTAGCATGTATATATGTGTGTGCGTGTTTGTGATGAAAAGAACGGGCAATATCTACCATATCTGCACAGCGCATGATATGCTGATAACTTTTGCTTTTTCTTGAACTTATTTAAGGTTTGGTTGCAACAGTTTATAAATAATTTTTTAATAATAATTTATGAAATATGTGGTAAATATGTGATAGAAGTAGAGTCGGGAAAACGGGTCGAGCCTGTCGAGCCGACCCGTTTAGACCATGAAATTATGAAGACCGGGCTTAATATTTTTCTCTTAAAATGATAAATAGGCCCTGGAGGGCCGCGGGCCGGCCCTTTTAAGCCTTTTTATAATTTTTTTATTTTTTAATTTTTTTATATAATATTAATGTTATTAATTTTTTACATTGTTAATAATATTTCAAATATTTAGCTATTATTATCATTTTAAAATTAAATTTAGTTTTAGACAATAATTTATCTAATTAAATTTTTAAAAAATGGGTTAATTTGGACTTTAATAGTGATTTGATTTATATTATATGCGTTGATATTTTTAAACTATATATATATTTGATAATAGAATATTTTTATACTTATATACTTGTGATTCTATAATTTGAATTAAAAATTCATGAGTTTCAATAACAATGTTTCTCACATTAAAGTAAAATAATAGTTAGATTGCAAAATTTAAAAATAAAATTCTTATAAAGAAGAAAAATTTGATATTTTTGTTACGAAAGAAAATCATACTTATAAAGAAAAGTAATTAATTATAATGATGATGAAGTTTCAAAAGATTAATGATAGTGTTTATTTATTGCACAATTGCATTATAGATAAAACTTTTAGATGTTGTTATCTTGTTAATAAATGTTTTAGATGTTCTTAGATGTTGATGAATATTTATATATGATGATATTTTATATTTGTGACTTAATTTTAATTTCATTGGTTTATTTTTATATTTTTATAAAAAAATATGATAAATATAAAAAATAGTATTTTTTCTTAAATGGGCCAAAGCCCGCGGGCCAGCCCTGGCCCTGTAGTTTAAGGGCCGGGCCTAGCAAATTGGAGTATTTTTAAAATTTCAGCTCTGAAAGGCCGACCCTTTTAAGCCCATCAGCCATGAAGGGCCGGCCCTGATTCCCAGTTCTAGATAGAAGTTTTATCTCGGTTTATATAAAATGTGCTTATGGAAAATTTTCATCGCTCAGCCATGCCAAACGGGGACTTAATGATTCCAATGATAGTGAAATGCCATGATTCCTAAGTGATAAATTATTATTAAAATAAAAAAGGAAAAAGAAAATTGACTTAGCCTATCCGACATTAAAAGGCATAGGGGTCACCCCAGCCGATCCCATTAACTCTTAGATGTTTTAATTCTGTCTGGTATTCTCACATGCACACATCCTTTATTCTCCCCCATCTTTTCTTTCCAGGCCAATATAAGAAGATCCAAATCTTTGTCCCTTAACTTTTTCCATGTTCGAACAAAAAAAAATTGCTATGCGAATATTTTTTAATCAATGTAAAACGTAAAAACTCTAACATATCACAATGATTAGTTTTTAAGAATTCGTATAATGCACAATCCCACATCACGTTAACTTATAGTACATATAGTTAAATTAATTCTGCCTCTTCAGATAATTTTATCAATGACATTTTTTTTCATAAATTTAATGTAGCAACAGATTATGAGCATGAGAACTAATGTTTATAATTCATAAAATTATAAAAACTTAATAAACAATTACAGAGATCTAACTAAAAAATAAGTAAAGTACAATGGCTAACAAATTAACTGTTCTAAAAATATTTTACAGAGAATCAGAGGGACTATTTGTTTTTTTTTTTTAAGGCTCTGGATGCCTTTTATGCTTTCCTTGTGCGCATAATATTCATAATAAACAATTTCTTAATTTACACTCACTCTAATATCATATATAAGTTTTAAATAACCTAATCGATAAAATTAGTTAAAAGTAATAAATAAATTTAAAATAATTTTTTAAAACTTACTCTTGTTTATTAAGAGCATAGATGAGAGACAATACATGACAAAAATGATAAAAAAATGGGAATAATATTAATAAGAGAGAGAGGACTAAATATAATGAACTAAAAGCAAAATATGAAAAAAAGAGAGAATAGTAAATGTTTAGACCAACTCAAAAATAAAACTTATATTTTAAATCAGGCTCACCTTTAAAAATAAAAATTATATGTAGGACTGCAAGAGAGTATATAAAATTTAATTTAAATGGAGGGATGGATTGGGGGGGGGGGGGAAGGGGCTGAAAGGTCCCATTGAAGAAGGAACTAGACGCAATTTAAAATTGAAACGCACTTGTTGCCATGATTTGGGGTATAAGCTGGCTCACCCGTCCCCCAAAGTCAAGATCTTTGCTTCTAGTCTTCGACAAAATCATTATTTGATCTTTTCCCAATTATAGCCATTCATGCCATTTTAACCTTTTCTGTCTTTTCAATTTTCGGCCCAAAAAAATTTCTATCTTAAAAAAAAAAACAATTGTGCATTAATTACGATATTGATTTAAACTTACTTTCAAATAATTATATAGTTTAATTCATAAGCACATAAAAGATTTGTGTGCGTACTTTGAATTTACCAGATTTTTAACGAGTTTAACGTATTTTGCGGGTTTTCCATGTACTGTTGTCGGGAAAAAAATTATTTAATTTGATTCATTATGTCACATTATCGGATTACAATTTTAAAATGACATTGTTTTGCCTAACGCAAGCAAGGAACTGAATTACTCCTCTTATCCTTAATATAGAACTTAATTATTGAGTTAATTTTAGTCTTAAATATAAAACATATTTATCATGATTATCAATTTTTTAAAATTACCATTATAGATACCCCCTCAAACATAATTAAGTAGAAGAGGGTTACTAAAGAAGATGATTTTGGTATTTTAGAAAAAATATGTCATATTTTTTATAATTAATTAACTTATCTGACTTTTTTAATTTAATCAGATTAGTTAGATAGGTCTTATATTAAAGATTGGAGGAGTATTACAATTGTATTCACTCGTTTTAATCTAAACCTATTAGATAATGTTATTTGGACGAGCTCAAATAATGAGGGTAAACTATAAATAAAAAAAAGAGTTTAAATACTTCTGATGCCCCCCCAAAAAAAAAAAAAACCCTCTGCCAATATGTGTAATATCAGAATTCAGAAGTAGCAATGGATCAGTTTAATTAATATTGGGTAGTAGTTGAACTTCTAGTTAGTTCACTTTAAGTGGCATGCATATTTTTTTTATTGTTTTTAATTTGAAAGTGAATATTACCTATATAAGGGCGAGGGCTGGGGTAGTATAATACTATAATTTATTAAAGCTATATATAAAATGTAAAAATGAATTAAAGCAGACTATTCATTCTTAATATCAGCCTCAAAAGTAGGCTTTTCATAAAGATGCAATTATGGCCGATGCAGCACATGTCCCTCTGCTGCTCAGTGCATACTCAATACTCCACTTTATTTAAATTTTATGCACGCAAAACATAAATACTGTGTCAAAATATTAATATAAGATTTAGTTTATATTAAATATTAGAAATAGTACATATGTCATATGCGCTAGTTTAAGTATTAATTAAGATGTTTATTTTGATTTTAAATGACACTGATATATATACATTAATCTTTTCAGTCTTAATATATAAAACTTATTTTGTAATATGATTTATTTTAATTTTAAATGACACTAATATATATTATTCTTTCTAATTTTAAATATAAGATTTATTTTGTAGTATAAAATTACACTATAAAAGAAGTCTTATATTTATGAATTTTATAAATTTATTTATTTTATCTATTATCCATATATTGATAATATATATTAAATAACTATTTTTTTAGTTTTCATTGCAAATGATTAAAACATAATATTGTAGAAGGAATTAACACATTTTTTATAAATAAGTAACTTAACTAATTTTTTTAATCTATATAAATTAATTATTTATTTTATCCATTGTGTGATTTTAAATTTTAATTTTTTTGCTAAAAAATTATAAATTTTTATTTTTATGTTTAAAGAGGCTAAAATATAAAACAGGCATAATCTTCACAAATGTACAGGCGAGGTGGCTAACTTGGTAGAAATCTAACAAATGGTACTGATAAATTTTTTGCAACAGCACATAGTGTTAGAGAGTATTTAAGTAAAAATTAAATCATAGTTTTAAAAATAATTTTATAATATATGAAGTGAGAATGTGGAAAGAGTTTTATTTTGATTTATGTGAAAAATATTTTAGACACCCTTAGACAAAGACGGTAATTTTATAATAATAATAATTATTATAATACGTATTTTAATGTTTTAATCTCTACTTTTTGTATAAAAAAAAAATCTCCACGGCACGAGGATCTGTAGCTTGTAATTTGTATGCTTTTTATAAAGTGACACGTCTAATCTAGGGGCGGGGCCGCAAAAGATGAGCCGGAAATTAATTAGATAAGGTCAAAATATTCCTTCCCTTCTCTCTCTCTCTCTCTGTTTTTTTCCCCTTTTTCTCCTTCACATATCTGACACAATTTTTCTCCCTTGCAATTATAAGGGTGAAACTTGAAATAAGGGTCCGATAACTTTTGGATAGATTTATCATTTATCAAAACTTTTTTTTTTCAAGCGCAAAAAAAAGAGCTTGACCTTTAATTTTGTTTATGCAAGTGAGGAGTGAATATATTCTCCTGTATCGTGATGATAGAATAATGTAATTTTAATTAAAATTTAGACTCCTATTTTTATTTCAAATAAGTAAACGAAATGAACATGCGAGAGGAATCAAATACTAAACAAAACTTAGAACATGCTACTCCATCCAGACAGGAAAAAATGTTGATGGGTATCTAGGCACTTCTCATAGTTTAATAATCTAAGTGCTTAGATGTGCATATGGTTTCTAATTTAGCAAAAAAAATATTTCGAGTAATATTTTCATTCGAGATCGTTCAAGAATCATGCTTAGATCAAAGAATACGATGATGCGCGTCCTTTTTTTTTAAAAAATTTTTTTTGGAGTGGTTCTCTAGCAAATAGAACATGTATATAATTTTATTGACAAATATATATATTGAATCAATACCATGATATTGCATATTTTTTATTTTTGGATTAAAAACTATACTTCAATTTAATTTTGACGCCAATAAGATTACATTAAGTTTAGCTATGATTGATGTTACATTAACAGTGAATTCTCTTCTTCACTCAAAAACACAGTAATTTCTCTTCTTTTGCCGAGACTCTTTTTACCTATTTCTATCTTAGGCCCATACACTAAAGGCCCAATATTATGACATCAATATTCATTCAGTATAATTTAATATAAATTACAATGCCTCAAATATGAAATATGAGTGCCTCAAATATGAGGATACCCGTAGTTAGCAAAAAAAATATAAATTATATTTTTCAAAAAAAATATGAATTATAAAATGTTTAAAGACTCATATTTTCCCCGAGCTAGCTTAAATAATTTTGCGTCCTTGTCTTTTTGGTCAGAAAATAATTTTGTGTCTAGCAAAGCATAATGTTTTTGAAAGGGATCCTGAAAACGCATAGAAGGCCCATGAAGTGTGTTTCCACAGTGCGTTCACAACGGCCCACTGTTCAATAATCCAATTCTGGCCCATACCACTCAAAGCCCCATATAAGAAGATTATACTACCTCCGATCCTAATTATAAGATTCAGTTGACTAATTTGAAGAGATTAAAGAAAGAATTTAAGTTAGTTATTTGTAATAAATAGGTGTTGTCTTTTTTAAAATATCCTTACTAATCAACTAGCTGGAACTACAATTATTAGAAAGACTATCTTGAAAAAAAATACATAAATATGAGAGACAAAGTGAATTGGGTTCTTATATTTAGAATCAAAATAAATATAAATAGTAGAAATTAAGAAATATCTGCTGGCTTTGGGATTTGCGGGCTCTTTCCTAGTGAGTACTCTTCTCGTTTTGTTATCCAATTCTGGCTCGCTCTTCGTCACTTGTGGATGTGCGTGGCTGCTCCTGCGTCGTGCATTTCCCCGTTAACTGGCTTAGCCTTCTCTGCCCGGTGTAGATTGATTCTCGCTTTCACTGCATATACTTCTTCTGTAGTGACTCAATTCTCAGTCACTTCAGTTCAACGCTTCAAGAGCGATTCCAAAAGGAGCATAAGTTGATGCTGTCTCCTCCAAGTTATGCACTCTTCATGTCAGTGTAGATTGCTGAATGAGTTCCCATGCCTTTACTGGGTACGCTCTCCTACGCCCTTTTCTCTTTCTGTTCTGTGCTTTTCTGGCTCATTCTCTCCTTTGTTATCGTCTTCCATTTCTTTTTCTACTTCTGTTAATGTGTTCTTGACTAACTGTTGAGGATTTAAGCTTAAAGAGCCATTTGTATCCATCATCTGAATATATCGTATGGTACCGGCGGCTTCTACTATCCTTGAATTTGACTTCCTCTTATGGCAAAAAAAATGACCTCCGTTAATTTCAGAGTCATTCTTTTTGTTTATTAGTTCTAGCAGATAATGATACTATTCATTCTTGATTTTTTGCCCCCTTCCATTTTTGAATTTTGTGACCAGAGATCGCAAATGCGCAGCCCTACTTCCACTATACTTCGTGTTCACTCCGAGCTCAAAAGCCTCTTCATGGTAAAATAGCATCAATTTCGTTTACATATGGTAAAGAGCTGAGGCTTCCTTGTGCTTGGAAATCTTTGGAAAAGTTTAAAAAGGTGAGATTCAATGAGGGACGTCGTGAGTGGTCGAGGGGCAGACTGTTGATTAAAGCAGTTGCTACTCTTGAACCAAAGAGATTGGCTGCAGATGAAGATAAATGTTTGAGTTTTAAGGACTCAGATGCGGGTGTAAATTCTAACCGGCCTGTAGTTCGGCATGACTCTTGTAATGAGGAGCCAGAAGAACTTGATGAGAAGGAGAAGATGAGAAGAATGAGAATTTCAAAAGCAAATTCAGGAAACACACCATGGAACAAAGGCAGGAAGCATAGTCCTGGTAAATTAATCATTGTAGTTCCTTGTTTCACTTTCCAGTGACTTATATCTTCATCTATCCTTTTTTCCGAGTTCTAAAATCTTTTCAAATGTTGACTTTGTCTGCAGAAACTTTACAGAAAATCAGGGAAAGGACCAGGCTGGCTATGCAGAACCCAAAGGTGATGTCATGTAAGAATGTCTTTAAATTGTGATATCAAGTAACATAACATCCTTTCCTTTCTTTTTTTTTTTGTGTTATGAAAATTCTACAATGCATGATCACTCACCAGCAACGGATTTAGATTCTTCAGGCAGACCAGACATTGATTCTACTTCTTCATGGTGGCCTAATTTTTCTTGATAGGAAAAACTGCAAAGGACTATAACTTGAAGAAATGAAGTCTAGGAACCTTTTATATTTTTCATATTCTTAACAGGAAATCAATTCCTATTTTTGTTAAGTTTGTCCCTCTCAAAGCACATATATAAGTGACTTGCACTTTTAAAATAATGACAACTACAATTCCATAGCTACAATTTTGATGCTAATAATAATTTCCTTATATCCTTTACTGCATTATTCCAGATTTTGATATAATATATTGCTCCCTCCGATTCACAAAATTACCCCTTTGGGATTTTGTTATACAAACCAGGAATAATAATAATTATATAACCTGGATCATAGCAAACTTTAATGGTACTTTACTAAAACACACTTGTCTTAAATAATCTTTTAGATACACTATCTGATAGTTGTTTTTTAAGGGAGAATTACCAAGAGGTACCTAGGAAGAAATTTAATTATCAAAAAGTCCCAATGATAAGTGATCAGTTTGAACTTATTGTTATTTCCTACTCTAGAATTTGTCATTGCTTACATTTGTCAATGGACTTTAAGGTAATTAAATCCTTTCTTGGGGACCTGATTATAATTCTTCCTTTTTATATGTGTGTACTCCACCTTCCAACATCTTTGTAATGAAGGGTAAAATTGTAAAACAAATAATTAATATACTTCATTGAAATTCTAAAGTGACAAATAGTTTAAAAAATCAGAAAAACTCCAAGGTGACAATTTTCGTGAACCAGGAGGGAGTAAAATGTTCTTTCCAGCAGTTTCCCTGACCCCACCCAAGTAAAGTAAGCTCATCTTTGATGACTTCTCTAGTTTTGGTTGTTTTTCAATTTCTAAGTAATGTACTTATAGAAGATCCCCCACCCCCTCAATGAGTCAAATTAATTCTTAACTTTGTCTTATTGGCTAGCCAGATTGAGCATATCTGAAAATGTAGTTTCTAAAATTCAAATCTTGCATCTATTACCTGGCCTTTGTTTCGTTTAACAACTTCTTAGTTGAGCTGTAACTTTAATGGCAATTATCGATGGGGATTAGTTAGTGTTCACATTACTCGACTAGTCAGGTTTTAATAATGTATTTGACTTGGATTGTTGATTAGATTTTTTTCACTCTGGCTGACATTATTCCAATAATTAATTTTCTTGACAAAATTCTGTGATGCAGGTCCGAATGAAGTTGGTTGATCTTGGACACGCACAAACGTGAGTATATATGCTGCCTCACTTGAACTTGTTTACTATTGAGGGGCCATTTGGTCCACTGGACCCACCATAGTGTGTTTTTTTTTCCTTTTTCGCGAATGGATACCATAGGATTCAAGATTCTCATGCTTGATATGGCAATTGAAGTTGTGAAAGAAATGGTGCATGACGCATGACATGTAAGGTTTATGTGCCATGGGTTCAAGGCTAAAACTTTAGGGATGTGAGATCTCCACAGTTTTTTGGTGATATGAAATGCCACTAAAAAGGAGCTCGTCTCAACCATAGTCCTTGAATGCCACCAGACATTTTAGATATGAACAAGAATACATTAGAATCTCATATACTTCTTGACATCCAAGATACTTGAATAACGATGATGGCGTGCGAAAAAGCTCCTAAATTTATACTAGGCCAATGAAGTTCTTTGATGCCTATCACCTATTTATTTTGATATAAATACTCTCATTTGATGATAACCTGTTCTCTCCGTGCATTATACTGAATTCAGCCTTCTTTATTGGTTGTGCAGCATGGCAACAAGACAGAAGATTGGCATTGGAGTGAGAAAGGGTTGGGAAAGAAGGATGGCAAAAAGGATGGTGCAGGAAGCTTGTATCTTTGAGTGGCAGAATTTAATTGCAGAAGCTTCTAGACAGGGCTTTGTTGGCGAGGAAGAGATGCAATGGAAATCTTATGAAACTCTGAATGAACAGCTGCAGCAGGAGTGGCTCGAGAGTATTGAACAAAGGAAAATTATGCAAAGGGCACCTCATAGTAAAAGAGCACCCAAATCTCTTGAGCAGAGAAGGAAGATTGCTGAAGCCATCTCTGCAAAATGGGCCGATCCCGTAAGCATATGTCAACACCTTGAAGTTGCATGCTTTATGGTTCCACTTTCACAGCACGCCAAACTCTGCCAGTTATTGCACTTAGCTAACAGATTGCCAGCCTTGCACATTAGGTCACATAAAAGAGGGTAGTAATGAACAGGCTACCCGTCCAGCACGCTAGTGATGTCTCGTAGAAGTGGCTAGAAATTAATTTCCCTGCCATTAACTGTTGCATATCTCTCACCTTGGCATTAGTTATATTTGGTTACTACAGCTTCTAGATTTGTGCATTGATATTTATGATACTTTAAATCTAAATCCGGACCCACATGTTCAATACTCTGTGTATGGTCGTAACATCGCCAATTTTTTATGATCATGCCCCTTAAGATTTCCTTTCAAACATATTTGTTCGAATTCATGTGAAACCTAAAAGTTTGCGATATGATGCTGAGTGGTAGTTTAAGTGTTTCACTATTCTGTTGCCAATTGATCTTTGTTTCACATGTCAAAAGGCTGCAGTCAGAGGGGTTAAACGTCTAGAAACGTAGGTTGCGTGTTTTAGATGGAGATTTTATTCCCTGATTACACTTTTATGGTCTACCATTGTCTTCTGCCAAGAATTGGTATAAGTCCATGCACATTTTCGTGTTGCCTATCGTCAGCTTCCCCTCGACCCTTATCTATATGACTACTGAGTTTCGTTTATTCAATTATCCTGTTTCTCAAATGGTTTATTCGTTCAAAGTACTCCTATCCAGCATCAAGATGATCGTGGAACAGATATGTTTGACATCGTTTATTTTGTTCTTTTCTTCTGATGGTCTCGTGTATATTTTGAGCTTCTTACTTAAGCCATCATTTAACTTTTAAATTTTGAGCTTTAATTTTGTCATCACCGGCTAGAGTTGTTAGCATGTTTCCTGACCTACTTTTGTTTTTTAATTTTCAAATAGGAATACCGTCAAAGAGTTTGCTCTGCATTGGCCAAGTATCATGGTACTTCTGATAAAACTGAAAGGAAACCAAGGAGAAAGCCAAGCGATGGTACAGAATCCCCTAGGAGGAACTCTGTAAAGAAAAGTTCTAGTGAAACTAGAAGTTTTGCCAAGAGTAATGAGAGAGTTCTTACTCAAAAGCTGCGAAGAAGAAAATCTCCTGTTTACAAGGATCCTTTAGCGAGTTTTAAGTTTGACATGATAATGAACATCAGAGCACAAAGAGCTGCTGCAGAAACCAAACAGACTGAGGCCGTTGAACGCGCAAGGTAAATTCATCTTTACTTGCACTCGTGGCAGAATATTATTCCTTTACTTCTCAGTTGAATTGAATTTTACTATTGAGTTTCTGTGTAGACCCAAAGTCCAAAGTTTATGCCTTCATTGAACTTCCCTCCTCTTTTTAAGGACTTTAAACTATGGCTTAACGATTAATGAATTTTACTGTGATCGAATTGAATCATCTGCTTTGAAAGCTTTGTCAAATGAAGTTAACTAGTATATTCGTGACATGATATGCAACTGTGCAGACTATTAATTGCTGAAGCTGAGAAGGCTGCCAACGCGCTTGAGGTTGCTGCAACCAAGAGTCCTATTGCACAAGCTTCCCTCATAGAAACCAGAAAGCTTATAAATGAAGCTATTCAATCACTTGAATCCATTGAAACACAACTTGCAACTGAGAGTACTGTTTCTTCTTCTGGTTCCTTGAGCGAGATTGATCGGGGAGAAGGTGCAACACTGGAGACTTCAAACCAATCAGATACTGGCCCAGTAAATGGGCACAAAGCATTACCATCAAGTGATTACAAGTTACCTGATGGCAAATTTCCCCTGCATGAGTTAATTAATGGTGATCTAAAGCTTCACCTTTCAACCACCAACGATATTGCCTCCTCTGCTTTGAGTTTTGAAAGTGAATCGGATTCAACAAATCAACCAAAGGAAACCCTACAAGACCCGGGCATGGAGCACAAGGCAGACCCATCTCCTCCAGGGATGGAAATTCAATCTGTTAAAGATGAAACGCCCTCAAAATCACTTACTGTAACTAAGAAGTGGGT
Organism: Neltuma alba; assembly: GCF_004799145.2. NCBI lineage: Eukaryota > Viridiplantae > Streptophyta > Magnoliopsida > Fabales > Fabaceae > Neltuma > Neltuma alba. The sequence continues at coordinate 94,477 of NW_021634665.1, forward strand.
TCGTGGAAGACTGGTCGAAGTAGTTGAAGAAACTCATTAGAAATGATATAAAGATTAGTTCAGTTTTAAACGCTATGATAGATACCACAATTCATTAATTTTCATTGTCATCATTATTTTCTTACTCATTTCTTCTTTCAATCTTTCCCTCTTAAGTGTGCGTGCGTGAATGTGTAGGTTCCCATGGCTTTAAGTTTTCTGTGTTACTCTTGACAACCTGGAAGTCTCTCTCTTGCGACTTGTCTTTGATATTTGAAAAAGAGAAGCAAAAGAGTCAATAGATTGGGACAGGAGGGTCATAAAAAATAACATAGACAACAACTTATATCACATCTATTTGAACTGCACAATGCTGATTTCGTTTGGGTCCTGACCAACTACGACAAAATCTATCCATCAGAAGAATGATCAGACGTGGGGGAAGAGTTCACATGGGATTCCACTGTCTTCTCAATCTGTTTCCTCCTGGCTTCTCTCTCTTCTTTCGCTTTCTGAATTTCCCTTTCCACTTCGTCCTTCTGCAGAACCACACAGAACGGAATTCTCAGTCCCCAAAGAAGACAATACAAAAATTCGATATCTCATAAATGGTTAGCACAGATATAAATCACAAATATATCAATCTCGTTACATTGATGGCATCAGGTACAGGCAACTTAACCCCATGAACTGCAGCCCTGTTGGAAGCCTTTGAAGTCATGAGCTTCCACTGACCAGTGCTCATCCATTTCCTGCAAAGCAAGAGGGCCTTTCTTGTCCTCTCCATGCCAATCAATTCAGCGGCAAAAAAATTACACTGCTTTAACTTCAGTTTCCAGTACATGCATTTCATGTTCATGATATCCCTGCCTCCACTTTTTAAAGAGTTTATGGCATGATGAAATATGGCTTCCTCTAGAGGCCTCCACTTCATGCCCCTGTATTACGTGGCATCAAATGACCATAGCTGCGTGTCTTGGTACTTTGATCTGAGCTGGTTTTTTTCTTCCCCTTTTAGTACCGAAACCTTCCGGAATGGTTAAAAGATAACTCTTTGATTCTTGTCTTGAACCATCTATTAATTTCTACTCATTTCCACTCTACTTCTCAATAAGTCTGCACTTTATAAATAAAAATGGCATCCATTTTCAGCATGCCAATGATTTTCTCTAATCAAGATTAACTGAAGCTTTGGAAAATAATTATGTGTGCTCACCACATCACATAAAAATGAAGTCTAGAGGTATTAATTAGAAAATCTCGGTTTAAATTGGTCATTCAAAAACTTTTCCTTTATTGCAGAATATGTTTAAGGACTTAAATGTAATAAAAAAAATTAAGTTATTCTCAAATTTTAGATAATTTTTATAAACTTTTAATAAAATTACAGTTTAAATAATTTCAACAATAATTTTGTCAAAACTTTAAAATAAGTGTCTAAAACTAGTAACTTCTATTCTTTAGTAGTATTTATAATTTTTAAGATCTCTGTAATATCTCCTGTCAAGTTTAGGTCCTACTATTTATTTTTCTTCTCATTTCTAATATCAATTAATTTTTTTTAAGTGATTTGCAAAGGATTTTATATGAATAAGTGTTCTTTTATTGAATAAATTGTTTTAAAAAGGGATAAAGTGACCTATCGTAATGTGGATTCAGTGGCTAAAGAGTTGGACACTTTTATCAAAAGAAAGGGTTTTGATTCCTAAAATTGTTGCGGTGCTTGGAGAGGCATATTCAAAGCCAAGGCTTTATGGATGAGCCCAACTCCCTTTCTAAAATTTTGTCACAAAAAAAGAGGATAAGGTCTTGAAATACTCTAGAAGTATATATAAAGGAGCACCTAACACTTGAAAGGTTTTTTTTGTTCTTATTTGATTTGAAAGTTTTATTTTGTAACATTTATGTTTTGAACCGTTATTTGTGGTTAAGTTTGATTGTTAAAGAAATCGATCAACTTGCATAATTTAATAGTCAAATTTAACGGCAGACAATAACCAAGATAAGTTTGTTATAAAAAAAATTTTAGGGTATATAAGAGCTAAAATTTTTTAAACACTAAGTGCTTATTTGTAGATATTTTCGGGATATATAAGCCTTTTATCTTTTTAAAAAATGAAGCAATGACAAAAATTAGTATCATAATCAGTAGTTGGGCCTCCAACTGCCATAGGCCCCAAGCCTTTGATATGGGCCGCCAAACCGTCACTTTCACCCACCCGCTGATTTGATGCCAAAAAATGTACCGACCAATTTTTTCTTCTAATTTTTAATTTTTATTTTTCCTGGGCAACAACCGACGGATCAACCATTCCCTTTCGCTCGCTGCTTACGTTTCCGCTCCCTCCCTTCCCCATCGCGCCTCGCGGGATCTGCTCATTTTCGTCTCCTTCATCATTGTCACTCACTCATTCAAACTTACCGAGTCGCTGACTCAGTGATCATATTGTGAGCTACACTAGCTCTTCTCAATTGCCTCCACTACTGTTGCTTCCATTGAGTACTCAGTGGCGGGCTCGATTTCTGGTTTTTGTTACCGTTGCTAAGGGTAGCAATGCAGAGAGATTTATCTTCGGACGAAGAAGATGACCGCCACAATTTGATTGAGCAGAATGTGAGGAAGCCTCCTACTCCACCCTCTTCTACTGCTGGTGTGTTCCACATAGAAGATTTCAGTTCTCGAATGCCCCGATTGAATTTCAAGTTCCGGAAGAGGTATTTGTTCGTCGTTCTCGGTATTTTCATTGTTCTCCTGTACTTCACAACAGATGCCCACACGCTCTTTCCCACCAGTTTCCCTTCTTTAAAGTTCGATCCGCTGAGTGAGCAAATGAAGGAGTCCGAATTGCGCGCTCTCCATCTCTTGCAGCAGCAGCAGTCGGAGCTTTTGAGTGTTTGGAATCACACATTTCGACTGGTTTCTGCTGTCAATTCAACGAATGATTTGAATTCAAGTTCGCCAATGCAGGATCCGAATCACTTGCCCTCGTTCTCATCTTCGGCATTGTTAGAAGATCTTAAATCTATTTTGTTTAAGCAGATTTCTTTGAATAAAGAGGTTCAACAGGTTTTGTTGTCTCCCCATAAGACTGGGAATTCGATTGAACCCGAATTCAGTTTTGGAAATGCTAGTTTGGGTGATGTCAGTTATGATAGGTGTAGAACAGTGGATCAAAATTTGTCACAGAGAAGAACAATTGAGTGGAAGCCAAAAGCTGATAAATTTCTGCTTGCCATATGCGTTTCAGGCCAGATGTCCAACCATCTAATTTGCTTGGAGAAGCATATGTTTTTCGCGGCTCTTCTTAATCGGGTATTGGTTATTCCGAGCTCGAAAGTGGATTATCAGTATGATAGAGTGTTGGATATCGATCACATTAACAAATGCTTGGGAAGAAAGGTTGTCATCTCCTTTGATGAATTTGCTGATATCAAGAAGGATCACATGAAGATAGATAAGTTCCTATGTTACTTTTCTCTTCCCCAACCTTGTTATCTGGATGAGGACCATATAAAGAAATTCAAGTCGTTGGGTTTGTCAGTAAGCAAACCGGAGTCTGTTTGGGTTGAGGATACCAAGAAGCCTAACAAGAGGACAGCTCAAGATGTTCTATCTAAGTTTACGTACGATGATGATGTAATGGCAATCGGGGATGTCTTCTTTGCTGACGTGGAACAAGAATGGGTAACGCAACCAGGTGGTCCACTTGCTCACAAATGCAAGACTCTGATTGAACCTAGCCGTCTTATCATACTCACTGCTCAGCGTTTTATTCAAACGTTCCTGGGGAGGAATTTCATTGCTTTACATTTTCGAAGACACGGCTTTTTGAAATTCTGGTGCGTCCTTTCGAAATGATTTCTGTGCACATATATCTGGAAAGGAAGTATCAATTTTTATGATGATTTCAGGGTGATAACTTTTCTCTACTCTGGACATTTTGCCTGCAACTTCAGGGTTTCTTAGTTCTAACATGTGAACTGCTTACAGCGTTTAATCTTCAGCACATGACTATTTCAATGTTTTCTTTCTGACCTATATACAATCTATTGGAACTATGTCGATGCCAATACTTTTGCAATTTGGCCTTCTTCCTCATGAGAAATCTTCCTGCAATTTTTCCTTTTTGTATTTTATATTATTCTTCATTGTATTATCTCTAATGATCCATTGTCATATTTGCAGTAATGTCAAAAAACCAAGTTGCTTTTACCCCATCCCTCAAGCCGCAGATTGCATTTTGCGAGTGGTTGAGAGTGCCAATGCGCCTGTCATTTATCTTTCCACAGATGCAGCAGAAAGTGAAACTGATTTGCTTCAGTCACTCGTTGTGCTGAATAACAAGCCTGTTCCACTTGTAAAACGCCCAGCTCGTAATTCAGCAGAAAAATGGGATGCTCTATTATACAGGCATGGTATTGAGGGAGATTCTCAGGTGAGATGATAGTGCTCTTTCATGTGGTTTTGAGCTGTAACATTATCGTTTCACTAATCCATGTCTGGCCTTTGATTGTTTCAGAAACTTTAAAATTAAGACAACACATCTTTTTATTGTGCTTTCTTTTTCTTTTTCTTTTCTTTTTTTTTTTCCCTTTCTTTTTTGGGGATAGCTGCTTTCTTCTTGCTGTTGTTGCGTATTTTATCTTCTGGATCAATCTTCTGTTTTATTTGACTCATGGGATGATGGTAGCGACCCAGCTAGAATGAAACATAACCTTTCAATGCATTCATTTGTATTAGTGCAGGCGCAAAGTGATGTGCCTGTTTATTTTCGTATTGTTGAAACCCAAAATCTCAACTGACTTCTTTAAGAAACAGATCATCTGCAAATCAGTATGTGTGTCTTTTATTCTTCTCTCTTTCTATTTATAGATAGAAACGGAGAGATTGGTATCTAAGTTTGAAATCTATAGCCAATTATAGAATCTTTTAGTTTGATCTGTAAATGACTGGTAAAGTGTAATCTGCACAGAAGCCGGATCCAAAAATCTCACTGTGTAAATATAAGTCTATTAATTCTGTTATTCTACCTCAACTTGTTGCTTTCAAGAAAGGAAAATGAAAGTTTAACGAACTTTAGGCCGTGTGATACTCAAATTATTGCTTCCAGTTTTCCTGCAGGTGATCTTTCACTTGCTTTGGGTAGCAGCTTCTGATACAAGGTTCCAGAGCGCGGGGCTGCATTTTAGTTTAGTGTAGACTCAAAATTTACGCTGAGTTTTTCTCATTAAAAAAAAAAAAAATTTACGCTGAGTTTTAGTTACGTACTTCACTTTGTTTTGTTTTTTTATTTTTTATTTTAAAATCCTAATTGCACTTTCCATCACGCTTCTTTTGGGATAAGGCAATAAAATTGAATGAAAAGCATTTAGACATGTCATGTGTGCTAATAGGAAAGCCTACTGAATTTTCCTCATTTTCTGCTATCAAATTCTCCTGCTGATATGCGTTATGAATATTTTATAATTAAGGTGGAGGCCATGTTGGATAAGACTATATGTGCCATGTCTAGTGTGTTCGTTGGAGCCCCGGGCTCCACTTTCACTGAAGACATCTTGCGGCTTAGAAAGGGCTGGGGATCAGCATCAGTGTGTGATCAGTACCTGTGCCAAGGCGAGGAACCAAATATTGTTGCCGAAAATGAATGAAGATACTATAAAACTTATTCATGGACTCCTACCATTTATTGCTGAGCCACTTCTGCCTATGATAGGTTTATTTGAAATTTATGGTGTATTGATTGTCATGTATGATAATAGCATTGGCGATTTTGTCTCATAAGCGTTATTCCTTATTGATCTATTCTTTCATCACACAGATTGTTTGTACAATGAAAACTTGGTCCTCAATTTGGCCCTAATGCAATTACTGTCTCTTCAGCATCTCTCCCGATTTTTGGTAAATGAAGTGTAAATTTAAAACTTTCTGCTTATTACCTATGCTCAATTTAAACTGCACCTTACTTGGTTGTGAAGGAAAAAGGCATTTCAAGAAGTCATGTGATTTTTTTTTTTTTTGGGAAGGGGGTTGATTGTTTATGTGTGTTCTCGCAAATGGAGACAAAATTCCAACCACCTTCTTGTTTTATATATCATAAAATCACTTTTAAAATCACAGTTTGATTGTATATTTTTTTTATGCGATTTTTCATTTGCAATTCAAACCTTGGATTTTATGAAAAAAGTTTCAAGCTCTTAAGAATTTTATTCATTTTATTATTAAGATTATTCTGGCATGAAATTTTGTCAATACTAAAATTTTATAGGTGAAAAAACACTTCTAGAAATTTTGGTGTTTGATATTCTTTCAAAAAAAAATCAAAACAAAATTTTTCATATATTCGCTGTACATAACATAAAATATCTTAAAATAAGTTAAATCAAACACTCCTTAATTTGTTTATTTAAACTTATTAAACTAATCAAGATTTTTGAAAATGAGGAGATGCAATAAAAAAAAAATATTCATATATCGTCATAGGATGAAATTAGGCACAAGTTATGGTTCTTTAACCATTTGTAGCGTTATTGACATGTCACCTTAGCTGCTAAATGTGGCACTTGTCGTGAAGATTCAAATATTAGTTTAACTCTTTTTACTAGGTTCAACTTCGTTGATAGGCCAAGTCTATTTTGTTACCATGGAAAGAAACTTATGCCTTTCACAAACTACTATGTGGAAAGAGAAACAAGCCCTACATCGTTGAAACATGTTTGCATTCTTCTATTTCAATATCTGATTTTATTAAACTAAAAATGAATAATCATATTATCACAAAAATCATGTCACTAAAAAGGAAAAAAACCATAATAATCATCCTAAAATTTCTCAAACATATTTTTTCATTAAAAGAAGAGGTTAAAAATCAATGAGTTCTTATAGAATAATTAACACCTGGTCCTATTGCCGTTCTTACCCACTAGAGCATAATGTTGAATTTTGTTGTCAATATAAAGACTTATTGATGAGTAATGTATAAATAACCCGGTAAAATTCTTTCTATATTCTTTGAATGTTTTTATTTTGGTGCCCAACAACCAAGTCACCTGCGTTTACTTTACTTTCGCGAGAAAAGAATACAGTTAATAACAAAGGAAAAATGACAAATAAAGACCCTCAATATGTGAAACTATGATATGAGATCCTCATTTAGAAAATAACAAATAAAGACTCGATCTCATATTGCAAATATGAAATCTTGATAATATATCTGAAATGCCACTCAGCCAAATAATAAATTGACTATAAGAAACGACAAGTTCACTTTGATGAATGACAACTTCAGTAAACCAAATCACAACTTGACAGAGGGTATGCCAAATGACAAGTTGACTATAGAAAATAACAAGTTCACTTTAGAGAATAAAAATTTCAGTAGACCAAATCACAACTTAACTGAGGGCATTTCAAACATTTCACTAAGATTTCATATTTATAATATGAAACTGGGTCTCATGGCAATTTTTAGGTGACCTTCTTATAATTTTAGTAATTTAGGGATCTTTATTTGTTTTTTTCCCATTAACAAAACATATAATATGAAAATGTAAAAAATACCATAGGTGCATATAAAAATATTTTTTGTTTGGAAAAAAATATGAATATATTTCTTGCATGGAAAGTCACCTAGCACCGGTTTCTCCCGTCGCCGTGGCTTTTAAACGAGCAATCCCGCTTCGTTTTCCTTCCTAGCTTCTCTTTCTCGGATTCGCAGACCACCGTGCCCTTGCATAAAAGACCAGCTAAACCCAAAATAGAATCATAGTTTCAGTCTCGACTTCCCTCTCAAGTAAACTGGAGAAAGTTTACATCTTTGTCTGAGGGGAAACCAAATTCGGAAGAATCACATCGATGGCCCCCGATCACGAGGACGACATCAAGGACGAGAAGAAGTCCCGTCCCCTTGACGAGGATGACATTGCCCTGCTCAAAACATATGTAAGTTGTTCTCGAAATCTCTTATTGTCGGCCTTTTGCTCTATCATTTTAGGTTTTGTGGATCTACGTACATGCTCGACTCTTCGATTTTCGTTGGGTATTATTTTCAGTGTTACCTCAGCTCAATCGCAGTTCAAGCTTTGTTCAACTTACTGCTGATGGGTCTCATCAAGAATTTATATCGGCTTTTTTATGCCGCCCAACATGTAGCCAATTTACTATTCATCCACTTTGTACTGTAATTAGCTAGGTGTCATTACCTAATCTTGATAGTCGGTGCGGGTCGGTTTAATGCGGTTAATTTGAGGTTCTCATTGGCTTTAGGAATACTGTTTGTGAAAGTTGAAGGGTTTTCCTTCTCCTTGGCCCTCTTCCCGGATTAGTTAGACTTGCTGGATGTCAAGAATATGGGGAGTTAGGTTTATTTATTATCTGCCAACAGATAAAATTATATCCTACATATTCATGCTGTAGATGCATTAGGTTTTGGACGTTATCAGTGATGAATTTTGGCATTGGGGATGCCTTAGTTGCTTGCACAGTAATGTGAATCCGGAGGTTTTCCCAGACAGTACAACAAGCTTTGTCCCACTAGGTAGGTCAGCCAAATGGATTGCACCACGCTGCTATTAACAATCAAATCTTTGGAGATATTGTTGACCAAGAGGTCCCATTCGGTCTTTCTCTATCCCTCTTTTGGAGCAGTTCAAGTTATCTGATCCATCCTCTTTACGGCTTTCAATGGTCTTCTTCATACATGTTTGAATTTTTGAAGACACCTGAGAAAATATTCAGCTTTTGTTATTTTTTATAGAGTAACTGAGATTCCGCTCATCCTCTTAATATGTAAGGCAAGTGATATTGGTATCTCATTGCCACGAGCCACCCCTGTGATTTAGGTTGTTCAATGGCTAAACTTATATTGGAACGCATATGTCGTGCCTCTTCTAATATTCTATTATTGGTATTACCTCATCCTTAGTCTGTAGAAATTATTTTAGAAGAAAATATGGGTTTGTGCAGGGTCTGGGACCTTATTCCACAAGTACAAAAAAGACAGAGAAGGAGATCAAAGAGAAGGCAAAGAAAGTCAATGATTTATGTGGTATGTTTACCATTTCCTTTCTTATCTCATTGAGATGCAAACCAATGTATTCAGTTATTGAAAAAATGCAATGTGATTTGGGATGTATTCTCTAATTATATATTAGTGTGCCTGTGCATGTGCATTTTTGTTTATAATCATCATTATTTATGAATGTCTGAGTAAATTATATTTCACATGCATATGCTGCTGCTTCTGTGTTTATAATTTCTATATCATGGTGACTGTAGCGGTTATCAGACCATCGCCTGCAATGTCGGATCTCGTTGATGAATTCCTGAAGGCCAAACTATATGCATACATTACATGCTAGTTCAAAAGGAATGACACTTTATTAGTTCTTGTTCATGTGCTAGCGGCATATCTTGCTAATGTGTTTCCATATTGCCTTTTGTTTTAGTTGTCTAAAATATGGATATTATTTCCCTATTAGTATCTTTGTTATGCGCTTATCTTGTGTGTGGCTATTCTTACGTTTTTTTTATTATAAAGTTTATGTACCCTCTTAATCAGATGATATATTCCATTTTTATTTGAAATCTTGTTCCTATGCTGTTTGTGCTGTAATTTCTACTGATTTTCGTAGTTGCATGTACTGCATGCTAATGACATCTGGATTCTTTGACTTGACGTACTTTTTATAATGTCCAGGTATTAAGGAGTCTGATACTGGTTTGGCTGCACCAAGTCAGTGGGATCTTGTTTCTGATAAGCAAATGATGCAGGAGGAACAGCCTCTTCAGGTTGTATTTTAAATTTTTTTTTCCAGTTTCAAAATGTTATATATATAAATATATATGCATGTATGTATTTGTAGGAACTGCTAACTGTGACTGTTGATTGAATAGGTGGCCAGGTGCACAAAGATAATTAATCCAAACTCGGAAGATGCCAAATATGTTATCAATGTTAAGCAGATTGCAAAGGTGCACTTATCTGTAGCAATTTTTTGTGCTCTGTATCATGTGCACTGGTTTTTTTTTAAACACTAAGTCCTGCTTCACTTGTTCAAGATATCACTTGGTGATAAGTTTTTTCGTATGCATGCCAGTGCAGCTGCACCTTCACTTTCTTTCCTTCAGTAACTGTGTCTAATGTGATCTTTTTATGATTGACAGTTTGTTGTTGGGCTGGGTGACAAAGTCTCTCCCACTGACATAGAGGAAGGAATGCGTGTTGGGTATGTTCCTTGTTGGTTACTCGTGTCAAAATATTACCAAGAGATGAGGGCACATCAGTATAATCTTTTATTGACCTTCACTCTATCATTGCAGGGTTGATAGAAATAAATACCAGATTCAGATTCCTTTGCCTCCAAAAATTGATCCAAGTGTTACCATGATGACGGTTGAAGAGAAGCCAGATGTGACATATAATGATGTTGGTGGCTGTAAGGAGCAGATTGAAAAGATGCGAGAAGTAAGTGATTGAAAAAAGTTTCATCTATAAGTATTAATAACCAAGAGAAGACAGGATGTGGCGCTAATTTTAAAATTTCCCCTTCTAGGTGGTTGAACTTCCTATGCTTCATCCAGAGAAATTTGTCAAGCTTGGAATTGATCCTCCAAAGGGTGTTCTCTGCTATGGCCCACCAGGCACTGGCAAAACGCTGTTGGCCCGGGCTGTGGCTAATAGAACTGATGCCTGTTTCATTAGGGTCATTGGAAGTGAGCTGGTTCAGAAATATGTTGGTGAGGGGGCTCGGATGGTTCGCGAGCTATTTCAGGTCAACATCTAAAATCTTTGATCTTGTTTTAGTAATTGTTTTGACGTCCTGATATCCTCTGACCAAAATTTTCCTTCCTGTAGATGGCCCGATCAAAGAAGGCATGTATTGTGTTTTTTGATGAAGTTGATGCAATTGGAGGTGCCCGTTTTGATGATGGTGTTGGTGGGGACAATGAGGTTCAGCGCACAATGCTTGAAATTGTGAATCAGCTCGATGGGTTTGATGCTCGTGGAAATATCAAAGTTTTGATGGCAACAAACAGGTTGGAATTTATGGTTTACATAACGTATCATTTTTTTTTAATTAATCTCAGTCTTATATTTTTCTTAAGATTTCCTTTAATTACATTCATTTTAGGTGCCTATGTTCACTGTGAAACGTTTCTTTTTCCTTTATAATTGTTTTTTACTTGCCATCATATCACGTTTAAGGTAACTTTTGTTCTTCCCACTACCTAAACTGACTGACATTTGTGAGCCTGCCTTTTTTTTTTTTTTTGGTTGAACCCTAAATGACTACAAGAGTTATTTTAAATTAAAAAAACGAAAGAAAAGGAAACGATTCACCCTCTAAAATTGCGGATATTTTAACCTTTTTAACTTGAGAAAAAAAAATTGAAGCTTTATGGTGTATCTTTAATTGGAATACTCCTCCGGTCCTTAATATAAAACCCATTTAACTAATTTGATTAGATTAAAAAAGTTAGGTAAGTTAGTTAATTATAAGAAAAGTGTCACATTTTTCCTAAAACACCATAATCATTTTTCTTAATACCTTCTCTCCCTCTTCTATTTGATTATGGTTGATGGAGTATCTATAAGGGTAATCTAGAAAAAATTGATAAATATGAGAAATGGGTCTTATATTTAAGACCAAAACCAATTCAAGAATTGGGTCCTATATTAAGGACCGGAGGAGCATGTCATTATATTCCTGAATATGGGCCTTCCCGAAACTTGCACTTTCATTGCATTTTGTACAATTGCTCGTAGCATACATTCTTTAAATGAAGCATTGCATCTGAGGGCGGCCAATTAGTTAATATTAATGGCTCCTTGCACAAATTATAGGCCTGACACACTAGATCCTGCCCTGCTTCGACCTGGGCGTTTGGATCGTAAGGTTGAGTTTGGTCTCCCTGATTTAGAGAGCAGGACTCAGATATTCAAGATACACACAAGAACCATGAACTGTGAGAGGGATATCCGATTTGAACTTCTTGCTCGCCTTTGCCCAAATTCCACTGGTAAGAAACCCCTAAAAGTATTTGACTGTTCGTGCTTTAGCACTTGCTTTTCAACTATCAAACATTGAAGTCATTGTTCCACTTGGCTTGCTTTCTATGTTTGACGTGTTCAGGTTTGGAGGGTTTCTGCAGCTTCCTTTCCTTTTTCTTATTTTCAGTTATGAGTATTTTGACTCGAGATAACTTTTTGTCTCCAGGAGCTGATATAAGGAGTGTATGCACTGAAGCTGGCATGTATGCTATCCGCGCCCGAAGGAAAACTGTGACAGAGAAGGACTTCCTCGATGCGGTGAATAAAGTTATTAAAGGGTACCAAAAGTTCAGTGCAACTCCCAAGTACATGGTCTACAACTGAGTTTGTTCTTTTCCCTTCCCTGCTTTTAGTCAAACCATATAAGCACGTGTAATATTTTCCTGTGAAAATTGCGGTAGCATATGGTTCTTTCATGAGCAGATTGTTAGATTCATCTGTGTGAACTTGTATCTACGAGGATAGTTCTGTTGAAACATCCATGTAACTAATGTTTTTGCCGAAATGTTATTCTTCAATTGATTTGAATCATTACAATTGTCAGCTTCTGCCCTTAACAGAAATATCATAAACAGTTTATGTCGGTTAGTATGAGAACCATAGAGGATTATGCTTTGTTAAGAGGAGGCTTATTAGACATAACGGTTTTTTTTTTTTTTTTTGAGATAACCAAACTTCAAAACAGACTATTAAATGTCATTTGAAATGTTTCATAAAGTTGACTGAGAGTTGGAAATTTTTATCTGAAAAGTTTTCTCCCAAAGAAGCTTCAGAAGTGTGGTGGGAATGGAATAACTTGGGCTTGGCACCGATCATCTGATAAGCTTTAACTGAAGCTAGTACTCTTCAATTTATTTCAGTTTTCTAATTTTGATCTCTCAATCTTCAGTTCTTTGTTAGGTATTTTAATCTGATCACGCTAGAGGAAAAATATTAATTGAAAAAAGAAAAAAAAAACCAATGTGAGGGTTATAATAGAAATAAAATTAAAAAAAATGTAAGGTTTTTCTTTGGTATAAAATAAAATTTATAGCTGTGGGTTCAAGATGGAGAAAAAGGATATAAAAGCCTTCTCAAAATTTGGCCCAAAAAAACAGGCTTCATAAAAATGAGTAATGAATAATGGCACCCCGCCCCATAGCAGAACGTCATCAAATGACTAGATTTGGGCCAGCCGTTGGCCCATTTACTAATGCTGCTGACGGACTCAGCTTGACCCAGACGTTTGGGTGACATGTCAGTCGACATGGCTGCTGATTAATTAATGACGTGTCAAATGAGTGTTGATGACTAGCGCATAAGCTGACGTGTGACATGACACGGTCACTGACCTTGCGGATGACTAGGATATCTGAATGACATGACAGAAAAAGTGCCAATGACAGTACTGCTGATTAGGATGAACAGCTGACGTCCTGTGATGTGGATGATGATACATGGACCTCAGGATGACGTGTTGGTAGACGTGGCAGATGATTCTGCTCATGACTAGGACTATTGTGATGACAATAAATGTCAGAGGTACTTTTTCAATAATTATCCCATAGTTAAAATATTGATAATTCATAAATAAATAGATAAATAATACGGGTTACTCTCAAGTTTGAAACATTTTTTCACATTTTAATAAAAATTTAAAAATTAAAAGTGTTTATATGATTTAAGATTTTTAATTCAAAACTAGTAAATTTCCTCGTGTGATGCACAAAATTCACGAGTGAAATAACCATAATTTAATAAACACGACGGCACATGAACCAATGATCCTAATCATCATTAAACCATGCTAAAATATGGAGAAAACTTAATGTACTTTTATTCTTCTTCTACTTCCGATTTTACTATTTTCAACCTCTACTGTAAGAATTAGTTACATGATAATTTTGATTTTAAATATAAGACCTCCATTTATTTTACTGTCAATACTTGTTATTTTTTGCCCAAACTTCAAACTATTCCACATGTTAAGCTAATTCGCATTAAAAAGTGATTTCAATGCAAATAATTTTAAAAAGTATTTTTTAAAAAATCAACAAAAACTAATTTAACTATTTTTTTAATGCACATAAATTAATTAAATAGGTGATAAATTAAGGACTGAAGGTAGTAATTTGTCAATGAAAATTAGCAAACACATTTTTCAGCTTCAGGCAACCATTGTGTCTCGAGCAAATTTCTCCGTCAAACTTTTATTAAGAAACTTGATGACCAAGGGAACATCTAAATATAATCCTCATTCTTTTAATTAAACCTCAGAAATGGATCATATCTGTGCTTAATGAACCGGCCCAACCCAAATTACTAATAATTGTAGTTGAGCCAAAAAAAACAAGTAGGGTGAGAAGGAAGGCAATCATCAATCTCAATTCTCAAGTTCTCAACAGAGCTTAAGAATTGGAACCAGTTTAATCATTATTGCATATTAATATCAACAATGAAAGAACTTAAACAAAATACAGCACCAATTGTCCAACCCTGTTAATCAAAACAGAAATCAATCTGACCCGCAAAGAGGTATCGCTGAGGGGTTAAAAAGAAATGAAAATAAATAAATACTATTATTGTCATTTTACAAGCACAGGTTCTATTCCAATTTACATATCTTGTGTGTCTTGATCGTCGCCTCCTCGATTGGATCCTCCTTGATCTGGTCCAAATGTCCTCTTGCTCATGTTAGCTCGCTGCACTAAGCGAACCAATGCTTGAACCACCTCTGACATAGGTGGTCGGAATTCAGGCTCCGGCTGCTCAGAAATGAAGTGTTAGAGACCAAGCATCACAATTCACAATCCATTTTAGACGTTCAGTTATTTTCCTGCTTTTTGAGCATTTTTCTTTCTTTCTTTTTTTTTTTGGGGGGGGGGGGGGAGTGCTTGGATACAGTTTAAGATGCTGGGCATAAGCTTTTCAATCAAAACATAACAAGTGAGGACTTTTTTTTTTATAGCTCAGCATCAAAAGCCCTTCTCAGAAAAAACAAGAATGCTAAGTGCAATATAACTGACATTACCTGAACACACAGCGCAATGACATCAGCAAACCTAGAAAGGGACTTAACGGGGTATAGCCCCTCCAGAGCAGGATCAACCATTTTAGCCAATGCATCAATATCATGGAGTTGAGGTGTTGCCCACCGCACCAGAGATTGCTCGGATCTTGGCCTTGTGCTGTTTAGAATCAAGAATTGTGTTAACAACCCAAAAATGGTAAGACATGGTTTCTCCGATTATTTCAAAATAACATATGCAACGACGGTAGGTTTTTCCCATGATTCCAGAAACTACCATTACGCCAGACTGGTCAGTATTGTCATGACCGGAATAGAGATTATGAGCAAGGCTGCCTGTTGAAAGCTTGAAGCCACGACTCGGGTTAAATAAAGGCATACTTCAATTTTTTTTTTTTAACAATTTATTGATATATTTTCGTATTCATGATGTCCAGCATGTTCTGTCAGCACACGTGGGCAAGTGGGGAAAAATGCCATGTTAAGGTATTTCGATCATTTACCTCTCAAATGGTTTCCGTCCACTAAGAAGCTCCAACATAACAACTCCAAAGCTGTAAACATCACTCTTCAAAGTATATTGACCAGACAAAGCAACTTCAGGTGCATCATACCCAGATCCAGCATTACGGTTCAAGACCTGAATATTAGATGAAAATTAAGAACTTTTAATCATTTTAATGTCTAAGCCAAATGTCACTGCAAGAGGTGAAGAGGGAAATGCATATTTGTTAAGAGCATTCTGATATCTCTCATTGCATCCATAAGATGAAACAATTGCACAGTAGCATTCATATTGCCAGGAAGACCCTATATACCTATTCACACAAGTTGGCAACCGATAACTAGCAGCAAAGGTTACTCATACAATACCCCAGATGTATGGCGACATCCACGAAGAAAATAGGTTCGCAGAAAAGAGAATGACTATACATACTGAATGAGAATAAGCAATAGCGCCTAAAATAAATAATATTTATTAAAAAATACCACAGCCAAATGCAACTTTTCTTAAATCCAATTAAAAAGGCATTGACTTCTTAAAGTTCCAAAAATACTAAAATCACCTGGTCAGCATTCGGAATATAGCTTGCCAATCCTGAGTCCGAGAGATGAGGATTGAGCTCCGCATCAAGCAATATGTTGGCCGACTTAATATTCTTATGAACAACTGATGGTGAACAAACTTCATGCAGGTACCTAGAAAAAACATTAGTGAGTACATTCGTGTTATTTTACGTACCATTGATTACGCTTAAATAAATAGTCGAAAATTCAAACTATCTTCTTACTTTGACGACCTTGAGATTCAAACATTGAATAACACAGACATTAGTACTTGATAGCCTTCGTTATATGCCTTACTTTTACACAATAAAGTTATGCAGAGACACGATTTACCCCAAAAAAAGAAAAATTATGCAGAGAGACGTAGAAAAATACATCCTAAATCAAGTAAAATATACAAAACAGGAACAATAGGAGAGAAACGGGAAAGCCAGGGCAAGCAAAAACTAATAGGTCTAGGAAAACTAGAGTTGTATCGTCAAGCAAATATCATGCAACAATGGAAAACTTCTTTAGAAAAGGAAACATCAGGATCTTCAACCCATTAACCCACTATGAACTTACTCCAAAGCACGTGCAGTCCCCAAAGCAATCTTGACACGGGAATTCCATATTAATGGTTTGCTATATTCATCTGGTAAGTGAAGGAAGTCATGTAGCGATCCATTTTTATGAAACTCAGAGACTAGGAGGTGTTGTCCATGCTCTGAACAATAACCAACAAGCTCTGTTACATTTGGATGGTGCAACTTGGAGATGTTTGAAACTATTTCCATAAAATCTTCTGAATCATGGGGAAGGATAGATGAATCAATTTTCTTCACAGCATGAACCTACAAAAATTTCGCCAAAAGAGTCAAAATCATTAATATCTAAATCACATGCATAGACACAAGAATTGGTCAGTTATAAAATACTCCACGGCATACATTGGGAACTTAAGGGGGCCCACATGCACACAGAATTCTAAGACTTCTCTGACGGCTAAACTTCTTCCTTTTTTTTTAATCTTTTTATTTTGGGGGAAATCGATGTGTGGAGAAAAAGAATGCTTTTCTTAGGCTAACTTTTCAACCAGTCAAATTCTATGCAAAATACAAGATAATGGCGCAACTATGGAATCATTGCGTCTTTCCAACCAAATTTTGACATTAATGCAGGGTCAAAAGAATAATAAATGAGGATACCTTTCCATCATCAGAGTGAGCCCGATAAACACGCCCAAAAGATCCCTCCCCAAGGAGGTGATCCATACTGAAGCTCCCAGTGGCGATCTGTAGATCTGCTATAGAATATGATTTCACATTTGCTGGAGCTTTTACAGTTTTCTTGACAATAATTGGCTTCTTGGAAAATTCATCTTCATCAAATGATTTGTGACGTTCAATAGGTGGGGGTTTAATATTTACTGAGGCGGACGTATCAAATGTCTTCATGTCAACTACAGAGGGAGGTTGCACAGACTTCACTTCTGCATTGCAACAGAAATGCAATCTCAAGAACTAATAAGTTGCAGCAGCACAAGAACTGGAGGAGTCAATTGTTTACAGTAATTTGGAGAGAACCTAATTACGAAAGACCGGCAAATAATGTTTTTGTGCTAAACGAACAAAACTTGATCAAATTAGCTTGATTACAAATACTTGAAACTCTTCTAGTCACAGGCTAGATAGATTGTTAGGAATTAAGAAATCCTTCCCCTAGAAAAGTGCTGAAGTAATTTCTACTATGTCACAGAACAAATATGCACCAACATTGTCAAGTTCATTTATCATGAAGAGCATGAAGAGAAGGAAGCAGAAGCTTGCTACAGATATAATTACCTATAGGGGTGAATATTTTAAAATAAAAAGAAAATGTTTTACCCATAGGTTAGAACATAAGGCATAAAAATACGACTCAGAACATAAAGCATGAAAATACGACCACCTCAAGATAATAGAGAGAAGAATTTGTCAACAGTCTGCAAGATGCAAAAGGCTCAAATTACCATGCGCTACGTTTGAATTGAGAGGAGCAAAAGGCTCACTGTTGAGCTTTTCTATATCTGGAGATGACTTCCTGGATCTTCTTTTCACCAAAAAGAAAGCAACTACCGCCCCAACAAGAAGGATGGAGATCACTATTCCAGCAATACCGCCGCCTCCTATACCAGATTTTTTCTCCCCACCGCTGGTGCCATCTGAAGAGCTATTACTTCCATCAGAGTTGTGATGCCGGTTCCTTCTCCTTGCAGGGGGCGTCCCAGGAGGTGGAGGAGGGGCAGGACCTGAGTTCCACGTATTTCCTGATGTCCTGTCATTAAGTTTGAACAAAATTTTTAAATTTCATAGAAACTTTTATATAAAGAAACAGATCTATAGTAACCCTGTTACTGATGACAACAATGCTTACTGGAGGTCAATGCTTTTCAGCTGTTCTGGTATCCAGCCTGTAAAACGGTTGTTCTGCACATTCCTAGGAAGCATTGTAGATGATAAATATAAATTGTTTGAAGGCACTTCTAAGCAAAAACAGGATGTAAGACTCCTATATGTTTATTTTTATACATAACGTACAGACTATCAAGAGGCAGATTGGCGAGGACATCAATAGTCCCTGCAAACTGGTTGTTTTGCAGATACCTGAGCAAAGGTAGACAAGAAAACAAAAAATCTAATTAATAGGATGCAAAACGCTAAAAAAAATGAATAAAAATAAGTGTTAGGCATTTACATGTTGTTCATGCTTGAAAGTGAGCTGAAACTCTGAGGAAGGCTGCCTGACAGAGAATTGAAAGAGAGATCCCTGCAACAAGCAACAAATTTTTCAGTCACTTGTTCTTAAGTCATGGCCGACAACAAGTCTTCGCATCCTTCTTTTCAATAGAACCAAGTTGTAGTATTCATTACATTCATTAGCCTTCCAAAGAAGCCTCAGTTATGAAGACTGAAGTAGGTAATATTGAAAATTCTTAAAACTACATGTAGCACAAGCGAGAAGAGGCAGGGAACTACAGAGTACAGACTAAATACGCAATCAGAAACAATATTATGATGCTTTAACATTTTCAGTGCATAATGGTGATTGAATTCACAACTAGTAACATAAAATTATATTGAGGCTGAATATGGTTAATATTTCATGCTTAACATGACATTCATAGCGGTATGCCAAAAAAAAAAAAAAAGAGGGAAGAAGAGGAAGAAGAAGAAGAAGACACTCAGAGACTATTCCAATTTATATAGAGACTTCCAATTTGGCTAGCTTAACATGACATCCATAGAGACTATTCCAATTTATATAGAGACTATTGCGAGAGGAAATCTTACAGTGTGGCTAGCTTAGAAAGCTTTTGAAACGTGTCACTCAGTCCATTCTGTAGTTGATTGTGAGCAACATTTCTGCATTCCCCAAAAAGAATTAAAAAAATTAACTCCCGTTGCTCGTAAAGGGGGACGATAAAGTATAATCATGAGAATGAAAAATAATTTATTACACACAGGTATGTAAGAGAAGCCATGTCAGAAATCGAATACGGCAAACTCCCAGTGAATTGGTTATTGGAGAGATCTCTACATAGAAAGAAACAATTTTAAAAATCATAATATCGGAATAAAAGAGAGGAAATAAATAATTGTGAGGCACATGTATACAGAAACATACAATCTCTGCAAATTTGGTGGAAGTTGGTATGGTACGGCACCTACAAAATTATTGTGACTCATATCTCTGCAAAATTTACGAACTCAGTAAACAAATACTAATACACATAAAATCAGATATATGACGAATGAGATCATGAATCTTACAGGGTGGTCACAGATGTCATGGTTTGTAACTGGTAACCGAATGATCCGGATAATCCAAGATTAGGCAACTTACTGATAAGATAAATGAATTTCCATCAGAAATCAGCACCAAAAATAATTAACAGTCAAGTGATATGAAGTCCAAGGAAGAGTGAGATATTACATCTCTGTAACTCTATTGCCTGAGCAAGTAATGCCTTTCCAAGGCTGTCCACAGGGATCACCACCATTTGCTTGCCAACCTAGCCGGGAGGGTGAGTTCATACCAGTAAACATAGCCTGCAAAGCGGCAACTGCACCAAACATTCAGAAATAAGATAGCTAGTTAGTGAAAACAGAAAATCTTGAAAGCGTCAAAGAGGATGCTGCTGGACAAATGTGGAGAGGCAAATTTGAAAAGAAAAACAAATACACGATTATTTCAGATAAGAATCATATGAAGCAAATAAGTGAAATAAGCTTATCTAAGCTCTACAAGCTTTCCTATAATTACTATGTTATAGGATGTTCCTGACCGATGATTCAACAAATGAAAAAAATCTCACAAGATGACTTAGTTAAATGGTTAAAATCACTTTGTGTGATACATCAAATCCCATATCAAGATATATATGGGACAAAGTATGCTATACAGGCCTGAGAAACATTTAAAAGTTTGAAGTTAAACGTAAGGGGGACTACCAAATCTTAAGGTTAACAATACCGGTACTATTAATCATTAAATCATTCGGCCTCATGACGCAAGAGCTTGCTGATGCCTACTAGGAATAAAGCCATTGTCAAATGTCAAGGAGGGAAGCAGCAGTATGGTGGCTTGTAACACCTCAATCCATACATGTATGATTTAGTACCTCACTTTATTAGTCATTAGGCCACTTTGGATGGCACAAGCAAGTATTCACTATTGAAGTGCATTTTTGGGGTTAATTATACAGAACTTTTAAGCTCCTTTTGCATCAGTCAACATGATACAAAGAAGATCAATTCACAAAATATCAACATAATGCCAAGAAGATCAATGTGGACATCAATCTGCAAACCCAACAATATCATGGATGGCAACAAAAATGGAGGTGCATCATCCAAGAATATTTAACTGCATCTTCGCATCACCAGAGGTATCTCTTTTTGAACTCTGAATGTATATTCAACATGTTAAGACGCAAATTTGACCGAACGAAAACTGTAATATATACATCGACTACTTGATGGATTATTAGTTGATAAAGCCGTCTCTTCTTTCCCCATTTTTAGTGGATAAGGTGCTCCAGAAATTAACTTCCACATGCCCACGGCTAGCCATAGACCTATGACACAATGCCAATAACCAGCCAACAGATCGGGGTTGAGACTTTGGCTTCCTTCAATCCAGCTGTTCTTTTTTTTTTTTTTGCCCCCCCGGGGGGGGTGTGGGGCGGCCTTTAATCCCGCGGAACGAAGACGACTTGGGTCCATCCTTGGATCAGTAAAGAAACTGGGAGGACCTAAAAGAGCGAACCCATCTATAACAGTGTCGTGTGTATAACTCAATTGAATAATGAACAGGAAATTAATCATGAGAACCCGAAAACTGTTAGCGATGAGTTACACATAGAACTTTTCCAATCAAAGCGACGTTCTCAGGGAAGGACTGTGACAAATTCCCAGAAACCATCCACCGACAGAACTGTAAACAGAGCATACAGCTCAACAAAAGAAAACAAAATTTTATTCGTTGAAACTGAAAGCACGCAAAATAAGAAGTCCCCCTAGCAAAAGATCCAGCCATCTGAATTAGCAGTAATAATCTGTGAGGGAATTAACGGATGCCACTCGAGTGGATCAGCTGGAAAACTTCTCACTGAATCCAAAACCGAGACACTTAAACTTGAGTCACAATGTGACGAAGTAATCTATCAACAATTTGATAGAGCTGATCAAAGCAGATGATTTAAAACAACAAGCAAGGTGAATAGTAACTTCAGCCGAACTCTAGCACAATGCAAATTTATCGAAGTAGAAGGAACACCCGGGAATTCATAAAATGAGTAAAGTAGGAAATCAAGTCAAACAAGATAGATACTGACCATCAGTTTGATCTGTCTGCCCATTGACAGCAATGAGCATCCAACCCAGAATGCAGGTGCTGATGAACACCAGCGGCAGAAGCCCCCGATCCTCCATCATCCCCCTCCCTCTCTCTCCACTTCTCCTATCAATCTCTGCCAACTAAATTCTTACTTTACCCAGAAAGCCGAGAAGAAGATGCAGTCAGAGCCTCCTCTTTCCCTCAAATTTTATTTTTTAGTTTTTATTGATGATTTTCGGGGTCCATAGTTATATATGCAGCCATGTTCCCTCAAGCAAAGCTGGCAAGCACAGAAGATCCAAAACCACAGTGGTTTTAATGACTTTATCACATTACCACACTATAATATATAAATCATTTGGATATAAATATAAAAATTATGTTGGCCAAACAAAATATGAATTATATTTGTGAGTATTCCTCTCTTTGTCAACAATATTCAGCAAATCAGTTTGCATCTCTTGACTTGATTGAAAATATGCCAATTTTAATGACTTTCACCGCTCTTGAGGATGAAGGACACGCTTTGGCGTGTTTATTTATTAAATATATATATTTATTTATATAGGTTGTGTATTCTCGTTGATGAGGAAGAATAGGTATACGTGGCTTTCATGCCAACGGCTAGACAGCCAACTATTTCTGAACTGTGAAATCTTTTAAAAAGGGGCAACTGTATCCCTAAAAAAAAAAAAAAAGGTTATTGCTTGTGATTAAAGTCAACAAAAAGAGGAAAAAGCAAACTTGCCAAAAATTAAAAAATAACATTTAAAAATCAAATCCTAAATTAAAATATATAGTAAAAATAAATTATAATTATAATTATTCGTGAATGTTAAAAATTTTCCAAATATTTATTTTTTAGAAAAAAAAATTTATTTTAGGAAAAGTATGCTTTTAAAGTTTTAATAATATTAATAATTTCTTATAATTTGATAGTATTCTTTTTTATAAAATAAAATTCTGTCGTAATCTTGATATCTGAAAAATGACTATAACTTTTAAATTTCATTGTGAGAATAATCACATACCTAACATTATTTGATTCATATTCAAACCACAAGATTCCCAAAGGAGAAGGTTGAGCAACCAGATATCTTTGTTATTTGCAAATCAAATTTAATATATTTCCAAAAAAATATATAAATATCTTTCAGTCAACTTAATCACTAGTGAGATTTTTTTTCCACTCAGAAAATTTGAATTCAAAATCTTAGTGGAAATATATTGAATTTCTTTTACCTAACCCCATCACAGTGCTAGTAATTTTAAGGGGTTTTTTAATCTAAACATAACATCTAGGTTTTTAAGAAATATACACACTCAAACTTAAGGCACACATAATTAATTTTTTAATTTAAACGATGGAATTAATTGTTTACTTAAGCAAAATCTGGGAAAAGACCCTTCAACTAATGTCACTTTTGTAGTTTGGAGGGTTTTTGGCCGCCAGGTAATAATTTGTAGGGTTTGGTTTTCTGGATTCAGGAAGAACAATCATGGAGGTGTGAAGATACTGATGTTTGATCTCACAGGGCAGTAGCGAGAACGAAAACGAATGAAATGATATCATAACAGAAAATGTCAAGATTATACAAGCGCGTAAAGAATCCAGCAAAGAGTCCACGTCATAAAACTACGAGTTATTAATAATAATAAACCTACGTGCATGTATCTCTCAAACAATCATTTCAAATCAGTATTTAATCTCACAGTAAATTACAAAAATTCTCATTAAATTTGGTTAAATCATGTAACTTTCTTTTGAAAAAATTTCTATAATTTGTACATGTATAACATGTATAATGACTACTAAAGCCTTGGTTTAGATGGTAGAAGATTGTAATAGTTTAATTAGAGATCTCAAGCTTGAATTCTTGTGTTAAATATTTAGTGTTTTCCCCAAAAGCTTACCCAGCTGAATCTTAACTACTTTATGATTTGAATTAACTCTTTAAAAGTAATTTTACAAAATCAAAATAAGTATGTGAGATAATTAGAGAAGTTTTGTTTTTTATTTATGTGAAAAATATTTTTTAAGTGATTCAAGGGGCTCCCAAACCCCAATAAGAATATAGGTAAAGCAATTTTTATGATTTAACAAGAAAATAAATTCACATCCAATTAATTAAAATAAATATTATATTCGGATTCTCGCTTCTGTCACTTTCACGTTCATCAAATAAATCCGGCTACAGCATATTATGTTCTCCCAGCTGTGTTCCACGCCAAAACCATACTTATTTGTTTTCTAGTCGATATTTTAGAAAAAAGACAAAATATTTTATTTTTTTAAATATATGGACCATATTCATTTCTCATAATTTAATTCAGGGGTCAGTTCTTCGTTTTTTTCTGAATTTTAAATTATGTATAACTATTTTTTATTTTGTTATAAAAGCTATTTTAATTTTAAAATTTCGTAATAAATTGAAACTTGAAAAAAATTACGAGCTCAACTCACAGAATTTTTAAAAACGTTGACACATAATTCAAATTTTAAAGAAAATGTTATAAATTTTACATACATATTTTTATTTTCACAGGCCATATGGAAGCATTGCCAAATTCAACTAGAGACAACATGATGAATATAATTTATTCAATTCACGAGCTTCTAATTATTGTTAAAGAGGTTAAGTTTATATGAGTAGATAAGCTGATGTTGGCAATTATTATTTTTTTTAAAGAAGTTAAAGTTGTCATATATCGTAAGGATTACAGAAGCAATCAGGAAAAAAAGGAAAAAAAAAAAAAACATGCTTCACAGCAATGAATAATCCCTTTCAATTAAAGCCACTGAAGATGTAAAACGGGCGTCAGCTGAAATCCATGTGACAACAATTCAGTCTTAGTTTGCACACAAAAATCAGAAAGGATAAGACAAATATAGTGTTAATTGATAGTGCTTTCTTATAGTCATAGGACTAAAACTTTAAGCTGGTTCCTTTGGAAATAATACACAAGTTTTGTTGCGTTGATATGGACACAATATTAAATATATTAGTTCCTTCCTGAAGATCCCTTTGACAAAGTAAAACTTCAATTATTATGGCCTCTACCGACTTAGCACGTTTTCTTGAATAATTAAATATTGAAAATGAAACTCTTTTTTTTCCCCCTTGATAAAGGCATCACGCAGGAGAAAATTAAGTAGGAAATTGATGAGGATTGATTTTAATATCCTCATACCAATAAAGACGGTGCTCATTCATAAATCATCAGCCAGAACAAGTTTTGGTCGAGCATATCACACTTAGATAAAGATTCGTTGATTTTTACCTGTTTAATAAAATATAATCTTCTGGTCCTTAATATATAACCTATTATTTAATTAGTTGATCTTAATCCTAAATATAAGATCTATTTGTCACATTAATTTTCACTGATTATGATGATTTCAAGAAAAATGACTCTAGATTTATGAGTATTTATATATATTTCATGCTTTTTTATTAAGTAATAATAAGAATCCATATGCAGTTTTTCTTACAGTATGTTTACCAGCCTACCCAGTCCAAAAAATAATAAATGTACAGTTGTCTAGTAATACAATAAGCATACAATTAATTATGGTTCGATTTGTTTGAATTATTAAATGTGATCTGGTATGGTTGACTCAGCATCAATTGATTTTTCTTTTTATAAAAATAATTATATTTATCTCAATTCGTCTGAGGGGGTGTTTGGTTGTCAAGAAAAATATTTTTCAAAACATTTTTTCACAAATCGAGATAAACTCCTCCATATATTTACTTCGTATACCGTAAAAACTTATAAAATCATAGTTTTGATTTTATCCAAACACTCCCTAACATGCCAAAGTAAACGAGGCAAAACTGTTAATTTCAACCGGTAATTGGATCTCAGAATTTCAATCCACTTAGCGAGATGGTAATTAAGCTAATCAAACTGGACCCACCCATTTAATCCCTATAGCAAATCTGATTGGTCTGCCACTGGACACATGCCAAGTTGGTCCCTTTGATAGTTTAGTTTTACTTTCTTTTTTGTTGGCGAAAAAAATGTTTAACTTTCTTTTTAGTTAACAAGTGTAAGGGTCCTTGATCAAACAATTCCCATGTTATTATCATATATTCATATCTCGTATAATGTCGTGGCAGAAAAATTCGATGATAACGATAGAAAGAATTATAATCAAATGAAAAATCATTATAAAATTTACAAACACAATAATTAAAATTAATATTATAAATATATTATTATTATACAAGGATTTATCACTCTTTACCGCTTATTTGTTATGAGATTTTATTTGATCATTACACTTTTTTATTCAAATCTCATAATTTTTCTTAGTTGAATCAGTGCCATTTTTCTAAAAAAATATATTACTACTATTACTATTATTTTTATTATTAATTAATCAATTTAAGAGTCAGCTTAAGGGAGGAGAGAGAAAAAAGGAGAAAAAACAAAAAAAGTTTCGAAGTGGAGCACAGCGGTGGGTGGCACGCCATGTGGCATATATTAAGAGGTTGGTAACGACGAGCCTCCACGGTTTGAAAGTGGAGAAAAAAAAGGACAACAAAATCAAATAACACGTCATATGTGTCGGTGGATTAAATAAGAATATATTAACTCCGGTCTTAAATATAAGAATTAGTTGATTAATTTAAGAAGATTAAAACAAATTAAATTAGTTATTTATAATAAATAAGTATTGTCTTTTTTAAAATATTTTTACTAATTAAGTGTTTGGTTAGAATTACTATTATTAAGAGAACTACCTTAAAAAAAGTATAAAATAAAAAATAAAATAATTAGAATCTTATATTTAGAATTAAAATAAAAATCAAATGAAATTTTATATTAAGACCAGAGGCAGTATAATTTTTGAATGATTGTTTGCATGAAAACGATTGAAAAACAAAATTCCACATACGAATTAATTAATTTTGTTCTTTCAAACAAGTTATGTTCAATTAGCTTTAAAAAAATTGCACAAATATATGCATATCGTGTCGGTAGTGCATGTCCCTTTTACTAAGTGGGCTTTTATTTTGCTGTGCGATATTTAATGTAAATATTTGTGTCAGAATGAAATAATTTTTTTAAAAAAATTAAACTGTATTATCGACATTTCGTCAATTGAAAGATTGATGGAAATTACATTTTAAAACATGGGAGAGATTTGTGTAGTACGACTTTTTTTTTTGGATAAATTATGCGATGATTGATCCAAAAAAAAATTATGGGATGCAACTTTGAATTTAAGATGAAAGTTTATATAAATCATAAAATAACACCGGGGATATGTAATTGAACTAAAATAAAATGAGAGAAAATTGCTCATAAGTTTCTGTAAAGAATTCGATACAAAAAATTTATTCGGAATTCAATTAATAATACTAATAATATTGATAGTAATCAAAATGTCATGAAAAAACTCATCACTATCCATATTATTTGTACGTTATAATAGTTTGATTTTTCAGATCTCATAATTTATTTTAAAGAAGTGTTTTTCAGATCTCATAATTTATTTTAAAGAAGTGTCAGGTAGGTATTAATATTCATATAAGTTTTTATTTTTAAATTGCAGGTGACATATAGGAGTAAGAAGGGAAACTTATCTTCACGAATAGTCGAAGACAGAGAATTGAAGAAAGTGGCAAAGGAATGTGTTTCTTTACGACCAAAAAAGCTTCTCTCTTACTACCTACAACATTCTATTTCTGCCCAAAGAAATAACCTTCTTTTTATTTTTGTCTATATATTTGTTAGAATGGAAACAAAGATTTGAAATCCAGAACCAAATCACTAGATTTCGTCTGAAATTAAATATTCCTCTGATTCTAAATATAATACCTTTTTTTAGTGTAAATTACACTATAAAAATGATCTTATATTTAAAAGCGGAATGAGTATATTTTCAACGTCATTGCTTCATTCGCATGCAATAAACCAGGTTA
Organism: Neltuma alba; assembly: GCF_004799145.2. Lineage (NCBI taxonomy): Eukaryota > Viridiplantae > Streptophyta > Magnoliopsida > Fabales > Fabaceae > Neltuma > Neltuma alba. The sequence continues at coordinate 122,376 of NW_021634665.1, forward strand.
TATATATGTATATGTATGTATGTATGTATATGACTACGACCACACTATTCTACGTACCATTCTAGGATGGTTCGTATAGTATAACAAAATACTATAAATTTTATGATTTATGAAAAGTCCCCGTTTGATATTAAAAAGCTAAATACTACATCCGATCTTAATTATAAGAACTAGTTGATTAATTTGAGAAAGTTAAGAAAGTAAGTTAAATTAGTTATTTGTAATACATAGACGTTGTCTTTCTAAAATATCATTGCTAATTAAGGGTGTTGGTGAGAACTATTATTATTATAAGGACTATTTTGAAAAAAATACATAAATATTAGAGACAAAATAGATTGAGATCTTATATTTATGATCAAAATCAAAGTTAAATGAGATCTTATATTAAAAAATGGAGATAGTATTGACAACTTACTCGGGATCTCTTGATCCAACAATAATAGCCTCACTCTAAAAATTTAAACTGAGTATTTTAAATTTAAATTTGAGATAATTAGCATATTAAAAATATTATAAGCATCTTAAAGGTAGTTGAGATGGATAGAGATTTTATATCCTGATAAATTTTAGAGATACCATGTAAATTGGATAATATCTTAAAGAATTTAGCATGGGATAAAGGTCAGATCACAGACTGGGAAGAGTTTCACGAATAAAGTGAGAATAGGGATCTAAAGTTACATGTGAAAGTACAACAAAAATCCTGAATATGATTTCACGTGATCCCTGGGTAACTACGCAAGTTTGTTTATTTTTTATTTTTTGGATTACTCCATCCGGTATTCTAAGGAAATAGGCGTCTTTCAGTCGTGACAACGTCCCCAGACTAATTCGGATTCGGGGGCTTGCAAGGATCCATACGGACGGCGCCCCCTGGCCCCTTGGAGTGCTGCGTTCCCACATCTCGAACTCGAGATCCGTAGTTAAGCTAGGACGACCCCAACCAGTCGACCTAACTCCGCGGGGTTGCAAGTTTGTTTGTTTTAAATGTCTATTAAGAGTCGATCGAGGTCTAGATATTAATAAATTATGTGCACTAATTTGATTTATTATTGAAATCACGTATAATGGATCAGATATATTAAATGTTATATTAAGCTATATGCTTATTGGTATTGGAGCATATCCACGAAATATATAATTTAAAAGAAAAAATTGATGAAAATTTCCTGCTATAAAATTTATTATACAAATGTACCTAAAGATTCATGTTCCTGAGCGAATATAGCTTTTCTTTAAATATTACCTCCAGTCCTAATTATAAGATTTTATTTGTAGTATATAAACATAGTTTTATAATTAGAACCGGAGGTCATATATACAGCATATATTTAGCTATCTGCAAATATGTTTCTTTTACATATGGTTAAAATTAGGTTGTGTGCAGTTGAAAAATCAGAGATAAGTTGCGCCTAGATTCTTTAACGAATTTCAGGTATATTTGGGCAATAAATTTTATAATGAATGATTTTTTTTAAAATTTTTTCCAGACTTAGATGTACATAAAAATATAAACAACTTAATTAAATGGGTTCGGAATGGAGACTTGAACTGCTTAGCAGATACGTAAAATCACACTTGGCTCTTTGTTCTCGTGTGTTTAGCGAGGATACATGTGATCACACTTTATTTTATTTTCACCCCTAAATCAGTATCTTCCAACTCAAGATTTTGTCGGCTTCTTCCGCACATAAAAATGTTCACCTAATATTTTGTGTGTACGTGTATAAATTTTGCTGGACAATCGTTGTTGTCATTGTTTGAAGGCAGTGCTTGTTATAATGTGACTGACCCACGTTTTTTCCCCAAAATCTTTGGGTCTGCTCGGATATACAGTGAACAAGCAGCTGGATCATGAAATGGCAAACCCCTACCTGAAGTAACACGCACATGGTGGGCTATTATGGGACTATAGATTTAAATCCTACGCTTAGGGTTAGTTTGGTTTATGCAAACAATATCTAACTAACAGGGATTGAGTCTAACAAAAAAAAACTAATTTCTCGTAACGTAACAAATAAAGATTCACGTTTCTATTGCAAAACATGGTTATATTTAGTATCCAACAGTACTTAACACTTTATAAGATTACATTTTCTTGGATAGAATATTTTAATGAAATAAAGATAAAAATTAATGAAGTAGAATTACATTTTGTACGAGATTGAGAGAAATAAAAATTTCATACTTCCTTTTCTTTGTATCATGAGGATTTAGCCGGCCAAATACACACACAACTCGTGAGAATTTCCATAGCGCATCCTATTTTTACCCTGAACCAGCATTGACTACTTAAAATGTCGCTGTATTAAAATCAATGACAAGGCCAAAGACTATTTGATCTAGTGACACAAGTCGTGTGGCACGAGGTCTAAGGTTTTATCCCAACTACATCTAAATGCGACAAAAAGGGATGGCATGAAGCTATTACAATGATGAAAAAGTGCCAACTTAGTGAAGTTGGAGAAATGAGTCAATCAGGTCAATTGCTTTATAATTTTGTGGTATGAAAGTTCTCCCATAAACAAGTAATTGCACGTTTGATCTCATTTATAAACTCATATAATGCATGTAAGAGCATGATCTCTTTGTAACTATAAGTATGATCTCTTTCTAATTATAATGAGCACATGAGTTATTCTCGTTAGATGAAAAATAACCAAAAAAGAGAGAAGATATTTACATTAAAGAAATGGTGAATCCCACGACAAGAAGTTTGAAATGAAATTATTAAATCCCAAATAAAGAATTCCTACAAAAATTTGTTGTTATTTATAAGTCTAGTGTTGTAAAAACTCATTACAGTATTGCATCAAATCTGATTTGAGATTTAATAATTTCAAATCTTTTGGAATTTTTCCTTGAACAAGAAAAAGAGAAGCTAGGGAAGGGAAGCTTTCGGCTTGTTTGGAGTCCCGTTCAAAATGAACTTTTAAGCAAGTTCACGTAAGTTGAGATAAAACTTTCTTGACATGTTTATCTCGTATTCTATAAATTACATTTGAAAAGCTACTTATAATGGGTGTTTAGATGGCATGAGAAGTACTTTTCAAAAGTACTTTTTTACAAATCGAGATAAAATCCTCTATATATTTACTTCGTATACTATAAAATCACTTCTCAAACTATGATTAGGTTTCCATTCCAACATCTCCCAAGTCAATCTAAACAAACCTTTGCCGGGAGGCGAGGAAAGTCGTTACAAACGCATCCAATTTCTGTTTCACAAAAAACTGCTATTCGGCCCAATTGGCTCAGAGGCCCGTGCCTTTGAGTCGTAAAGGGCAGCGTTTTTGGAGGCGCCTTGGCCATCACAATTCAGTGATTCACAGCACAAAGGCCAAAATATGTTCAAGAAAACAAGGAGGTTGCCTGTCACATGTTCACAACAAACATATTACTTAAAAGAAACTGTTCCCTTACCAATATTTTCTTATGCATAAAGAAATACAATAAAATAAGATAAATGGATTTGTAAATATCAAATAATATTTTTATTCTTAGTCACCAGTTTCATGCCAGAACAACCATAATTGATATCTTGAATTCAACTAAAAACCTTCCGATGTCAACACCTTTTTAAGTATAAATTCTGTATAAATAAATCTAGAGAGTCATTTTCCATTAACGATTCCGCAGAAATCAATCCGGCAGATGATACTATCAAATATTACATAATTAGAAAAATAATAACTAAGTTGAAAAAGGTTGAAAAATCGCATTAAAATACTGGGAACCGTATCTTCAGTGGGCGAAGGGAAAAGGACGGATAGGAATCATAGGATGCGCGGCCGCATGAGACTACGCACGTTCTGTTTGAGGAATGCTTGCCGACCAATATATTTATTATGTTTCTCTGGTTTTTATATAAAACCTATTGAATTAATTTGATTAGATTAAGAAAGTTAAGTAAGTTAATTAATTATAAGAATTATGATATGATTTTCTTAAAATACTATAATTATTTTTTTTAATATTTGTTTTTCCTCTTCTACTTGATTATGGTTAAGGGAGTATCCATAAGGTAATTTAAGAAAAACTAATAAATATGAGAAATAAGTCTGATATTTAGAATTAAAATTAAATCAATAATTAGGTTATATATTAAGGACCAGAGGAGTATCATTTTGCAGACATATGACAGCGATTTCTTATACTTATATAATACCACATTTAATAGTTAATTAATTTAAGTAAATTAAAAAATTAGTTAAGTTAGTTATTTGTAATAAATATGTATTATCTTTTTTAAAATATCATTGCTAATTAAGTTTATTGGCTACAACTATAATCATTATTATCTTAAAAAAATAAATAAATATAAAAAACAATGTGAATTGGGCCTTATATTTAAACTTCTTAAACGGTACGCAGTAATTTCAAAGAAGTTGACGACACTTTTGACCACGATGGCCGGTGTCATAATATTCTCATATTGATAGGTACCCGAAACCCAAAACCACTATGCTTCCCCGATTTTCGCCCCAAAAGTACATATTACTTTCTGGAGTTTAACAAGGTTGCTTGTTACTTGGACCTAGCACTACTTGCCTACACGTAACCCCGAATGATCATTACGCCTCCGTATAAATTCAACCAGATTCATTCTGCTTTCCCAAAGCCAATCCGCACAATCTAGCAGTCATGTCTGTGGAGATTGATCACGCCATTGACGATGAAGCTTCTCGCGAGCTAATGGATGAAAAGCCGACGGGCGATTATGGCTTCAGGTGCCTCATTTTTTTGGGTTCGGCAACTGTTTTATATTATATTCAGAGATTCTCAAACAGTCACACTTGACTGGTCTTTGCACACCAACTACACTCCTTCAAATCGGCTGCATGCATGCAAGGTTTTTAATCCAGAGTGTTACTTGAAAGAATTGACATTGCTAATGTGCGATACTATTTGGCTTTTAGGTATTTGATTGTTCGCCCAGAGAATGGTGGCATAAGGGATTTGCTAAGCTACACTATCAGGGGTGACAAACAGAGTTTTGAGAAGTTTTTGGAGACCAACTACGATGTTAAAGAGGGACCACCTGGTAGTCGTGACATGGATAATGATGATCACAGATGGGTTATTATGGTTTCCATTGTGGTTCGCAAGATCATTGCTCTTTTGGCCAAGCCTATGCAGTGGACTGGCTGCTTGGTTGACTTTCTGTTGAATCTTCTTCCAGAATGGAAACTTGCTTGGTCTACTTACAACATCATCCGTGGTACTGCGATGTTTTGAATGGTTATTTAATCTTGTGCTACTCACTGTCATCTCTGTTTCTGGCTACCTGAACATGAATCTCTGTATTCTTGCAACTAAAATATTTGTGTAGTTAAGACTAGCTGTCTTTGAGTACAATGTCTTCTGAACTGTGAAGAGAAAAAAAAAGATTTCAAGATTATCAAACAGTGCTCGCCGCTCTTAACCTGTGACGACCTTGTAGAAAGCGAAAATTTTGTTGAATTGCTATTACTTACAATAAGTTATTTCGACCCCAAAAAAAAAAAGTATTACAGTTAGTTATATGTCAAAATCGTAAAACTCTTGGCATAATTAATTGACCGTTGTAATTGGTTTTGAACAGGTAAAGTGGTGGTACCGCGGAGGGACACAGACACTTTTATCAGCACAATTGGTCACTTAGATGGTAGGGTTGATCTTTACAGGGACCAAGAGTTAGCGAAAGCAAACATTAGTGGCGGGGATTCTATACACAGAGAGAGCATATTTAAGCCAGAAATGGGAAACAGAGCTTTAATGGATCTCTGCATGATGGCTTCCAAGCTGGCGTATGAGAATGCCAAAGTCATCAAAAGTGTTGTGAACCATCACTGGAAGGTAAGTTGCTCCAATCTCTTTGAAAGTTACAATTTCAGTACACAGGGTACTTAGCCATATACTTTAGAGAAGAAAGTAAATTTATTTCTTTTGAATGACAGATGCACTTTGTGGATTTCTATGATTGCTGGAATGGTAAGATATTATGGGAGGCATGCTAGAATGCTGTGCAAAAAAATTCACGAGTTACTTGTATATCGTTATGCCTTATGCTAACATTGTTTAGTAATCTTTCTTCTGTGTATGTAAATGATAGATTTCCAAAAGGAGTTGTCCACCCAAGTGTTTATTTTCTGTAACAACATCGAAGATGCAAACTTGGTAGCAGTCAGCTTTAGGGGCACTGAACCTTTCGATGCTGATGATTGGAGTACTGATTTTGATTACTCCTGGTATGAGATCCCAAACTGGGAAAAATCCACATGGGGTTCCTGGAAGCCTTGAGAGCATTAGGGCAAATCGAAACAGTTTAGGACAAAGACATAAAGGAAAATGAGTAAGTAGCTGAATGCTGTCATCATCAAACAATGAATCTGATTCAGATCAAGGTGGATGGGAATGGGATCATTCTTGTGATTCTAAGACACCATTGAAGAAAGATGAGAGAACTGCATATTATATCGTTAGGGAGAGACTCAAAAGCTTGTTAAATGAGCACAAGAATGCAAAGTTGTAGTTACTGGGCATAGCTTGGGTGGAGCTTTAGCCATATTGTTTCCAACAGTGCTGATTTTTCATGAAGAGACGGAGATAATGGAAAGGCTTCTGGGAGTTTACACATATGGCCAACCCAGGATTGGAAATGAGCAACTTGGAAGGTTCATGGAAGCTCATCTGCAACATCCTTTTCAAAGGTACTTCAGGATCGTCTACTGTAATGATCTTGTGCCGAGGTTGCCTTATGATGATAAAACCTTCTTGTACAAACATTTTGGAGTGTGCCTTTATATAACAGCTTTTACATTGAACAGGTAGGTATGTGTTTCTATCTTCCATTTCCTAATTTAGTTTGTTGTTTTGGTATGTCATTCTTCTATCTCAACACACAGACCCATATTATATCATCTTTGCCTTGTTTTTCGTGGTTACCAGCTTACCATGACGCCAAGTCCTAGCATACACTTTTTTATTCTAACTTCATTAAAGTGAAAGCCACCTAGTTTCAGTCCTAACTTTGTTGAATTTTTAATCACTTTAGTAGTTGAAATGACATGAGTTCATTTTGTTTTATGAAATATTATTGCATGCACTTGGTATGCAGAAGATAGATTGATTGGATTTGTTTATAAACAGACAAATACGTATGCAAGATACATATTTCAAGAGATGAACTACTAGTGTGAGTTTGATGTATTGTATAGAGTTTGAGAAATGAGCTGCACTATTCAATGGGACCTGCAACTACTTGGTTCTGTTATGATTGGATTATTGATCAGTTTTGTATGCTGGATCTAGAAAATTGTGTTCTTTAAGGTGCTGATTTGTTTTCCGTTTTTAATTTTGGTGGGGCACCCAATTCTGAAGAGATTGAATGAGGAGCCGAATAAAAATTTCTTTGGAATGAGACGTTTCATACCAAAACATCTGAATGCTGTATGGGAGTTAATGAGAAGCTTAGCAATAGGCTACATTTATGGACCGGACTATAAGGAAGGGTGGTTCCGCATATTTGCAAGAGTACAAGGCTTGGTTCTTCCTGGTATTTCTGCACATTGTCCCACAGATTATGTCAACTCCGTAAGACTTGGACAGGAAAGCTCCATTCAGATGTCTTGTCTCTAGGGACTGACTTTCCGTCCCTTGCCTTGTTTCATGAGGAATCCTAAACATCACACATGAGGGGGAAAGTAGTCTGTTGTTAGTTATTGCTATGTATTTTTCAGTTTTTTGCAGTTCAGAACTGTCAGATATTTGTTAATATTGTTGTAACCGAGTTAATTGAGCAATGCCATTTTATAACGAGGGTTATGGTCTGTTTGGTACGATGGAATTGGGCCACATGAAAATGAAAATGATTTCCATCACCATGTTTGTGTTGATAGGATGGAATCGGAAAAATTTCTAATTCCTCTTTCATCAAAATTGATGGAATTGATTTCCAATTTACCGCCCCAAGTTTTACAATTTCACCTCCCATAAATTCATTTTTAATTTGAAACCTCATATCAAGCATGTTATCAAATTCATCCATATCCGCATTAATATTAGTTTTAGTGTACCAAACGAGTAGTTTGGGATTGATAATGTTTTTCTCCTGTAGACAATTTTTTTATAAGTTTCACATTATATATATTTGTTAATCACATTAAAATGATGAATTATGTTAAATACCTCGTATTGAATATTGGCAGTGACTATTTATTAACTTTTTGAAAATTAAGCAGCCTTATAATTTCTTTCATTCTGTTTAAAACTTAAGTGGTTATTATGCATACACAAATACATGCATATGTAACTTAAAGTGGTTTGCATGAACTTCATATCGGATGCTTCTGTTTGTTGGGTCAGAACTTTTCATGCTGTGAACTCCGTAATGGTGCTATTTGTTTTTTGAACAAACTTATTCATGCTATAAAAACCACAACCTAATTAATAGAAATGGGGTTAGCGAGAGTGATTAGTTTGAATTTTACTGGAAGAAGTATTTATATTTAATGTATAACAATACCTCAAATAGGATTACTTTAAATGGTATCTGCGTTCAAAGGGGAAAAAAAGACAGCCCCCTTTACCCACCTAAGTACCCCTAAAAAATTGATTGATTGATATTCAATTGATAATTAATTGATGATGATCGATGTTAGTGATAATTCACAAAATAAGACAATTGATTACGTCATAGTTGTTGCTTTGGCGCCGTGAGGACTGAGGAAAACCCCACAACCCCATGCTTTTTTTTTTTTTTTTTTTTGGGAGAGTTATCATGAGGTTTCAAGAAAAAAAAATCTAATTGTCAAGAAGTTCCAATGACAAGTGACTAATATGAACATATTGTTATTTTTTTATTATGAAACTTGCCATTGCATACCTTTCAATTGTCAATGAAAATCCCTTTATTAGGACCTGATTATAATTGGGAGAATTATAATGAGGTTCTAAAAAAGAAAAATAATTACTAAAAAATCCTAATAATAATATAAGTAACCTGTAATGACAAATTTCAAAATATAAAATAACAAATTTAAGATTTATTTTATAATTTTTTTTTCAGACCTCACAATAATTCTTTCTTTGTAATTCTTCCTTTTCTTTCTCATTTTCTTGGTCATATTAGAGTTCAAAATAAAATTCTAAGGCAGTCTCTTTGGGTAAAGCCCAAAATCTGAAAAGTCATTTTAAAAAAATGACAGCGGCTAGTGGGCCGTTGAACCCAATCTGATTAATCACCGGGTTAAACGAATGGGCATTTCTTGCGCCAAACGAACGCTCTGCCCGCGTTCTTTTCGCCCCGAAAAAAAAAAAAAAAAATCTGGGCGCCTTCCGGCATTTGCCGCGGTGTAGTTGCAGAGCGCTGAGTCGCAAGGCGGGGAGTCGCCAACCATCCCAGTGTTCAGGTATCTCATCGACACGCTGTAGTCTTGTCTGGTCCCTTCTCCGTTGTAGTACGACCAGCTCGTGAACGGCATGAGGCCTCCCAGCAGGTGGGGGAGGGACGAATTTGGCTTAATCACTGTAAATTTTGCAGGGTAAATGAAGACTCTTTGACTTGTCTTTTATTCATGGGGGAGGGGGAGAGTCTGGTTTTTGTTTATATGTTTGTATATTGTAGTGTTTAGTTACTTAATTTTCGGGTTTCGCTGACATGGTTACGGTTTATTTATTTCAGTTATACTAAGCAATACTGATGTTGTGAAGACAATAGTCCGGCAATGTTCGAAGGATTAGTTCGTCAGGTGCTTCTGGGTTACCTAGGCCGATATGTCAAAGATATCCAGAAAGAGCAGCTGAAGATCACTCTTTGGAATGGTACGTCAGATTTTCTAGTGTTCGTCTGGTTATTATTTTATTCTCTCTGAGCTGTTAATAATCTTCTTGAAGTTGATTTTGTCGTATAATTAGCGACTAAATGTCTATTAACGTCTGTATCTGAAGATGCACCCACATGAGAACCGACTGTTTGGACGCACTGAGCTTGCAATTATTTATGTTTGGGATACTTCTGTTGCAGTGATATTCCCTTACGACTTTGATAGTTTTTATCACGACTGTGGTTTTCGGGACATTCATATATATTCGTTTGGTGCTCAGTTCACTTTTTAATTTCTTAAGAGGTCCGCAGTTTCTTCTTTAATCAACAGGCTGATGTTTCCTAGCGCTTGAGAGGATTTGTTTCCACATTTGATTTGGAGAGTTTGCCATATTTTATGCCTTATAATCTATAAACATGTGTTCTAGTAATTTTAAGCGTGATGGCTTCTATGTGTGTGTGTGTGTGTGTGTGTGTGTGTGTGTGGATATTAGCACTTTTAAATGAAGGGTGTTTTTGAACTGATGCTGGGGTTAATTATGTATTGTCACAAAGAGGAAGTATTACTGGAGAATGTGGAGCTGATACTTGAAGCGTTTGATTATCTCCAACTGCCATTTGCTCTGAAGCAAGGTACTGGAACTGCGTCCTTAAAAACGTGACAATTTCTGATGAATGGTTTTCTAATAATGGTGGCTGGCAGCTTGTGCATAGAAGCTTGTATTTACTCATTCCTAACGAAAATTGAAAATTATGGCCAGGTCGAGTTGGGAGGTTAAGCATCAAAATTCCATGGAAAAAGCTTGGCTGGGATCCCATTATAATAGTATTAGAGGATGTCTTCATTTCTGCATCCCAACGAGGGGATCAAGAGGTATTTCTTGGATCTACTACTACTACATCTAACCTTGATTCTTCTGGATTTATATTTGGTTTTATCAGCATGCTTTTCTTCTTCTGGGATGGTATTCTACCTTTTTCTTGTATGATTCTCTTTGTGTTAAATGTCTTTTCCCGTATGAGACAATTAAAAAAGAAAGCCCACTTACTCAGGCATATCATTTGAGACAAAGCTCTTTTTATCAAGTACATTGTTATACCATTTATTTGCAATTTGAGTTTCCTCTGTGTTAGTGGAGCGAGTATGCTGTTGAAAAGAGAGAGTTTGCAGCGAAAAAGGCCAAACTTGCAGCAGCTGAGTTGGGAAAACTGTCCAGGCGTGTGTGTGGTGAGTCGTTTTTCCCCTTGTTTTGATAGGGAAAGGAATTCATTAAGGAATTACAAAGTTAGAAAATAAGAGAAGGCGTTCTCCAAAAGAAACATAGAAGGAAAAGAGAAGTACAGGAGTCATTGAAATAACTACAATTTCCGAAACATTGAAAAGCAGCTGAGTCTATATATCTGAGCAATGCCATTCCTAGTCAAATTTGTGGATGTGATGACTAAGTCACTTACATAGGTCAAGTTTGAAGAGCTTAGTGGCAAGCTGGGAATAATCAATATCTATTTTTCCAGCTTGAAGGGTAGTGTTGGCTGTGGGCTTCACTCTTATAGGCCCATTATCCCATTAACCTAGTTTCTTGTTTATTTTTATTATCTTTGATGTACCTTTTAGATTTATTTTCATATCTCATCATATCTTGTCTATCATGATTCTTAGGAGGAAATTAGGTTATCTTTTTATCGGGAATTAATCCTCCATAGACTATATGTATTGGCGCTTATATCAATGAAAATTAAGATTTTGCACCGCAGCTCAAATGCTTTTAGTTTGCATAGTCTTCGTATCATCATGTGCTTAGATGTATTACAGGGTTGTGCTCTTAAGTAGAAGTAATATATTCTGTTCGACTTCTGTTCTTTAATTGGTGACTTTGCAATTTGTTCTGGAAGCAATTGTTAGGGTCCTAATACGCTGCTACCAAAAAATAGCCTTAGTAGTGCCATTTCTTAACTTTTGCTTTGTAAAGAAAAAGTATGATATCGTTAGCTATCATAGCCTTTTCTCTGACTGAAATGTTTTTAGCATGAAACTTAAAAAAGTTTGAACCTTTATTTCGAATATGTCACCTTTGTTGAGAGTGAACTGGCATTTAATAGGATCCATGATCATACTAGCTATACAAAATTAGAAAAACATAGAGCAAAAGAGCCTTAAAAACTGAAATATATGCTGTCAATTCACCCAACATATCTGAAAGGGACATTCCTTTTGAACAATACTGAAGTATTAATGGGGGATTGATTAAAGGTCTTATCACTGATTCTGAGGGAGCGGTGGTTCCTCAATTGCAGGTAGTCATGCTGGTCAGTCCTTCATTTCTTACATCACTGCAAAGGTATGATTTCTTTGTCCTTTTATCAATGTCATCGTTGCTGAGGATGATTTTTTTTTTGGATCTCAATCTAACTTTATTCCTTATTAATAGTAAAAATGAAACTTTTTTAGTCTTGGGTAAGATTGTTGTTTTGGTTGCGATATTCAGTAAATATGGGTTCTTCATACACCAAAGACGAACACTATATCGCAAACTTAGTTTACTTTCTTCCATTCTTCATTTGTTTGTGCCTTATCTTGTTCTGCGTGTGATAATACAGCATTATGTGTGCTCTTTTATTTTTCTTCTAGATTCTTGACAGCATCCAAGTGGCCATAAGAAACTTCCATGTTTTATACAGTGATACACAGAATGATCAAGTAAGTTTATCTTTTCTGTCATCATTTTTTTCCTTCAATTAACCTTGGGTTCTTTATGCTGCATTAAAGTCTACCATTTCTAGGGATTTTTTTTTTGTTTGTCAATAATGTATCCTGAATGTTTGCTTACCCTTACTATAATCTTACAGGGAAATATTTCGATTGGTTTAAAGTTTTCCAGTTTGACCATTACGAAGCAACAACTCCTCACTGGGTAGTGTTCTCGCTTACATCTTAGTTTTAATTGTAATTGAATAACAACTTGTATTTTATCTTAGAGAGATTGATTGTTACTAGTGGTAGCATTGTCTTTGCTTAAGTTTATTAGACAACCTGAAAATATGTTTTTTTTGGCCCATTGATGAGAGAATATTGACCATTTTTCCTTATGAAGGAGGGAGGAGGCTGACAGGCTGAAAATAAATAGAAAATGTAGAGCCAAATGGACATGTAGGGCAAAGCTCGATTATGAAGCACTTGATCTCCATTGGAGTTTGAAGTGCAGTTATATTTAGTGTATTTTGTTAGAATGGTTCCTTTCCTAGTCCAAGTTTTATCATTACCACAGAAAAGAACATTAATGGATCTAGACTGGAGCGGTTGTTTTAGTAAAATTTGTTTGAAGGCAGAACACGATATATCTGAGATGTTAACGAATTAGTCGGCTGTGATTTGATGTGGTCTTTCTTCAATATTGCAGATTGTCAAGTGGAAGGGGGAGAGTCGGCCAAGTGAATAAAACTATAGAGATTAGAGGACTGGAGTTTTATTCCAGTATGTTTCATGAGACATTGGACTTGGTGGCTTTGGGCAATGTGGGGAATTCCACATCACAAAGCAATATTAAATCTGAAGGCCAAAGTTACAAGTCTATATTGGCACCGTGTGATGTAACCTTCATGTTTTCGGTATAAACATCTTAGCTGAGAATCATATTTTCCATATTAGTCATTACATCTTCTGTCCTTTGTCTTAATTATGACTAGTATATCTTGTAGACCAGTAGTCTATAGGTGTATCTTCCAAACATTCTTATTCTTAGGCACTGTTCTGGGTTCTTTTCACACATTTCTGGGACTGGTTGCTGTACTGTGAACTGATATTAAATTCAAGGCCGTTTGGGTAGTTTCTGTGGGTGTAGTGGTCAGATGTGCGGGTTCACTGGTGCATGAGAGCTGATAGTCATTATGCTTACCCAAAAAACATCCATTCATTATCCATACCCTCCCCTTGGATGGGCATTTTGGAATATATGGTTGGTTATCATAAATTATTGCATTCACTGTGACAAAAAATTTTCTTAAGGCAGATGGCTAGCAACAATACCCAATTTGAGTCGGGGAACACCCAGGAAAATAACACTTTATTGCACCAGGATCTAATTTTCCTCTATTACCAATTTGAACAAAGGCTGGATCAAAACCTTTGATGGTCATTAAAGGATTTGAGAAGGTTTTAAGTAGTGTTTGTAATGGGATGATGAAATTCGAGTGTGTGGCAGTAAGTTTGGCTTATCCCTGTGGGGGGTTAGGGACATTGTGTTGTGTAATAAAGGGAAGGGAATGAATTAGTTAGGTGGCTGAATGGGTTTGTCAGGAAGAAGAGGCTGTTATGAATGTTGATAAGCCAAATCCTGTATAAGGTGTGAGGCTTGTAAATGATGAGGTATATTGAAATATTGAATAAAGCAAATGGATGGAGTAATTGTGCTATACCACAGAGAACCGCATGAGCAGATAATTCAGTTATTTTAATCAGTTCTTTTGGACAGTCAACTACAGTGAGAAGCATGTCCCATAGTCCTTTGAAACTGATATAAATTATGTATTTATTCATTGATGGTAGTTTGCACCTTCTCATGTACTTTGGGGAGGGCTTTGATGACTTCCTTGTGGATTGATGCGAATTGATTTCTCAGGGGTGTCCATTTTTGATTTACAAAGGGATCGAAGTTCTTTGTTCCCAAAAAGTCTTTCCAGTTTCTTTCTTTTGACTTAGGAGGATGATCTGTCCTCTGTTTTTCATATTGTTATCTCTTCTCAATAAACTTCTTCTTAAATTTATTATTAAAAGGATTGGCTCTTTCGAGTTAAATTTTCTTTTTTGCTTTTCTCATTTCAGGAGTTTTTTTGGTTCTATTGTGTGGTGCATTTTTCATTTACTTACAATCTTCTTTATATATATATATATTTTGGAAAAAAGAAATGGAAAATTTTAGACCTTTTTGTTGTATAGGTTCATTATGTTGCCCTTACTGCTTACTCTTTGCTAATTTTGGGTATGAATTATCATTTTACTGGATAATTACCTGATCATTAATTGCAATTGAAACTTTGATCGCCTTTTCTTTTTAATTGATTTTTCTCCTCTAGGCTAACAGATCTGAAAAGCTTGATGACAGTGCTCCTCAGTATTCTGTTACTGCTGAATTGACTGGTTTGGTTTGTACACTTTCTGAAGGCATTTGTTAATTTTGATTGTGTTATTATTTTTCTCTCCTACATACCCTGATAATATGTTTCGTGTTTATCAGGATGTCTCTTTAGATGAGGCTCAGCTACACCAGATGTTTATTGTGTGGGATTATGTATGCACTTGTCGATTAAGAGAACGGTGTGTCTCACACTGTAACTGTTGTATTGTAACTGATGTCTTTATATACTACCATTGAGTAGATAGTTGTCTGATCATTTATAAATTGCATTTTACTACAAGGAAATGGGTCCATTTGCATGAACATCCACAGTAATATAGACTGATGATATAAGCCCAGTAATTACTATCATTATTGTATCTAGAATAATCTAATATTTTGTTCTCTTTTGATGCATTCCCCCCTTTAAAACATATGTTTTATATTTATTTGATAGGATATGTTATATGTAGGTATGGTCGTTATCGGCCTTGGCATAGCCCTTTATTGAGGAGAATTCAGGGCTGGCCATTATTATGGTGGCGCTATGCACAGGAATCTGTCCTCTCAGATGTTCGCAAGAAATTAAAGAAAACCTCATGGAGATACCTTGGGGAGCGATTGTAAGTCTTTGGAAAGATTACCCTTTCTATAAATAATTGATAATTTATAATGCTGGATTTTGAGGTTTTGGTTGTCCCGTGAATTTCAATCCAACAAGTTACACATGCACAAATTAAGGATGCTGCTGCATTATTTTCTAGACTGAATTACTTCTGAAAGCTGAGTATTCACCGTGAACACCATATAAAGTGTGTTTGTTGTTGGAAGAAAATTAAAGGCTAAAATAAGATTCACCCTTGCCATAGGGAATATCAAACCTTTGATAAATGTGATATCTTTCGAGGTTTTGCCATGTGAAATCTATTTTACATTCATGACACTTTCATTGCTTGATGATATCCTTGTTTTTATAATATAGAAGCTATCGTCGGAGGTACATTGACTTATACAAGACCAAGCTGGATTTTCTTAGACAAGAACAGGTGATTGTTGTTTTTCTTTCGACAGACATTTTCATTTATGCATTTCTATCTATGTAATATAAAATTCTTTATTGTTGGGTTTCAATGAGGATCTTTTGGAGTTTGTGTTTTGGATTGTTAGTTTCGTATAATCTTGTTTATTATTTCAAATGTGATGCTATTAGAAATTCAATTTTGCTGATGTCTTATTATTATTATTATTTAGGGCAGTAATTTTTTTAATTGCAAAGGTTGCATTTTTTAAATTTGTTTTTATTAGCCAGTTGATGATGAGGTTCTTCAAGAACTGGAGCAAATGGAGAAAGAATCAGATGTAGATGACATTTTGAATTATCGGGCTGGTGCAGAATATGAGATGCAGGTACTTGGCTCTTCATTTAATTGGCTTATACGGGTAAAGTTTACTCTATTACAATGCTGTATTAGAGTATGGTAAACTCTGGTTCTTAAAGCTTGTCATGCGTGTTTGCTGACAGGAATTCTTTTTGAGGTGTTCTAAACCTGACATCGGCGTGAATGGTGTTGATATACCTGCAGAAAAGTCTTCCAATGATGAACGCAACTCTGGCAAATCACGGGGATGGCTGAATTGGCTATCTCGAGGTATGCTTGGTGCTGGAGGAACTGATGATTCTAGTCAGTTTTCTGGGATTGTTTCTGATGATGTTATTAAGGTACTGGTGCCCATTTATAAAGTAAAGCACATTTCATGTCCTTCTAGGTTTGGTGTATTTACAATAGTCATTTTATAAGGAAATTCGTTTCTATTCTCTTTCTGTGGAAAAACTACTGCGCCCCTTTCCTTTTCTATTACTCATGGAGGCATATTGTGCTGTTTATATTTTTTTTATTGAATACAAAGCAACAATTTTAGGCTCGATGAAATGATAATAGGCAGATAATATAGAACTTATAAACTGGAAAGAAGATAGATGGTTGAATTTGTAAAAGCATGTGTACTCTTACTGTTGTTTTATGGGCAAAGAATAAAAATTGGCACAATGGGTAAGAGTAGAGGAGAACATACTAGACTAGAAATTTTCTGAGGAAATGGCTGAGTGGACGGAAGATGTAAAGTGTGTGCATATCCTTTCATATTGCATTTGCCTTATTTACAAGGGATAAAGAAAGAGTAGTCCAGTGGGTAGTTCAAAAATTAGTGCAATAAACCTGGATGCTAATATGTACAACTCTTTGATTCAATTGAACAAACGAAACGAATACTAAATTCTCATGACCTGAGCAATTAATCAGCGTGCCTTGGCACCTAGACAGCTGTTGATTGGTTTTGCTTGGGGTTATTAATATTTTCATGTTTCATGATGTGTCAAAAGGCAGAGGAAAGGTGAATATGATATTTTTTCGAATGTTATTTTTTAATCTGCATGAAATATAATTTTAATTTTAGCTCATTCGTATTTGATTCTGAACAAGTTGTTTGATATTGATCATTGCATCTACTCCTTTCAGAGCATTAACAAGCGTCAATGAAACCTTTATTCTATTAATCTTCTAGCGATAAAGATGATATTACTCATATTTTTTGTTAAATCTTATGGATGTTCATGTTAATTTGCTGTGTATCGGCAATGGCATTATGTAAAGATGCTGGCTTCTGTCACTTTGCAGGATATATATGAGGCAACTGAATTTCATCCTTCGGTTTCATCCAATGGAGATGTTAATGCAAAAAGTGAATTATGCCTCTGCGAAATGAAGTTTGTGATTAATCAAATTTCAGTGACTCTATGTAGCAAGTACTGTGCCATGTTCTCTGCTCTCTTCATCTCATAGATGTTTGATTCTGTTTGATATTTCTGAGGCATGCTAATTTTTGTTATGATCTTGATACCTTCATCATAATATGTTTTATAAACATCTCATCTTCAGTTTGCAAATTCTGACGTTCATGCTTATTTTAATGATGTAATAATGGTTGAGCGTTGCTTTATTTGAGCATAGTTTTGGGTGTAGATACTAAGCTTAGAGTTAGCTGAATTCTTACCAATGAAAAAGGTGAAAATCACAGCAGATGGAAAAGTTGAAGAGAGATGATGGAAATGTAGCATTGAAAAAGTTGGATAGCTTGATGAACTTCATGGTTTTGGGGGCTTGAACGTCTGATAAAGAGACTACACTCACTCAAAATATGTGTTGAAGATAGAAATGCTGAACAAATGACAAAAAGTTTCTTTCAGTTTTTAGAATAATTCAAAACGGGGGAAATATTGTGATGCTACCATGATCCAATGCCCGTACACATAGGATAAGGCTAGATATGTGTCCCAAAATTATTCAGTATTTTGGTTCATAATTTGGTAAATTTGGATTTGACAAGGGTAGGATATGGCTTATATCCTACAGCCAGTGTGCCACATGAAAGGCACGGGAGACAAAGCCACCACTAACAGTAGCTGTACTTTCAAGTGCCAATTCTGCTGGATAGTTGTTAGTGGCATCTGGCAAATAAATAGATAGGGGGATTGCATATTTCCTTGAAGGCTGCAAGATGAATTTAGAGTGAGTACCACAGAGTGCCATGGTTCTTTGCCCTTGTCAGTCCACGTTTGCTTAGATGTCCCATCAAAATCCTAATGGATTAGCTGTTTATCTATATTAAGGCTTGTTGTCAATTTTGAGTCGAAATTATCCTATGTCATCGTTAAAGAGTTCCCTTTTATAGTTAATCTCTATTTTCATTTGATGATGAATATAAGGGGACTGTCACTACATGCGTGAGAGTTCCCATGTGTGCAGGGCAGCACATTAACTATAATTTTTTTTTTCTTATTCTGTATTTTACATGTCCTTAGGGTGATATTGTCATTCCCTTATCATGCAAGTCAGGGGAACTACTATAAAGAACCATGATCAGGAAATATAGAGAAAGTCGTTGTATATTCCCCTATCAATGCTGTATTGAAGCCAATGCTTGGTCTTTATGGCAAGATATTCATCCATATTTTTTAGATGAAAACAAAATTTATTGATGAGAAGAATGTCTTGCACAAGTGAACAAAAACATAGGATAAGGAATCCTCATCATACAAAGTTTTTTACAAGAGAAAACAACCCAGGCTTTAACTTAGCTGTGCCTTCCAATCCCTCAATGATGCACAAGGGACAGCTCCCTGAAAATTTACTTACAGAAACCCACAAAGAGGACATAAGAGATTCCTCTCTTATGCTGAAGGAAATGCTAATTGAAACTCTTGCATTCCTTTTTGAAGACGCAAAAAGTGCAAATATTTGTTCCATGTCAAAGAATTTATCCTTCTTTTGCTTATTTGTACTTGTAAGCTTGATGACTATAAAAGCCTCAAGATTACGGAACATACCTAGCTCTCACCAGTATGGTAATACTTCTAATTCAGTGGTTCTATTAGTGAAAGCCATTATTCCCTATATAGACTGTTGCCTGTAGATGCCCATACACTATGATAACCTCATAGCAATAGATAGGGTATGTTCTCATTTCTTGTAAGAAACCATACACTCTATTTTCTCTCTTATTTAATCTAGTCATGCTTATATTTTCAAAATGAGGGAAATCATACGCTATTACTGTTCAATTTGCATAGCTAGATGTGTTGTTTGCTTACTTTTTCCTCACCATTCTTGGAGGTATGATGAAGGAACAACTGGTATAGTTCTTGAAGGCGGTATCATTGAGTCTAAGCTCCACAATGAGCATGCGACCATCATTTTTAAACTGAAGTCAGCGGAGATGGTTCTTCTGCACAAGAAGAAAGTTATTCTAAGAACCAGACAGGTGTGTATTTTTGAGATGTGACTATTTGCATAGACAACAGCTATTCTTTTTTAACCATTGAAGTTTTCATATTCTTGACCTTGAATAGGATTCTAATCTAGGGAACTAAATCTTGTCATTTTATAGTTTCTTATCTCAACGTCATTGTTACCCTTTTGTGGTTCTTATGTTGGGACTTTTAGTTCAAATAGGTTGATTAGCCATTTACAGAGATGAAAATTCTTATTCTTCTGTTTTAAATATGTTTTCTTTAAATATGCTATTTGATATCCAGTTCCAAGGGGTCAGATTTGAGCATTGTCAATTCTAAATGGGGGTAGTTCTCTGAGAGGCATCTTTTGCATTCATATGCATTTGAAACTAATATTTTGTGCGTAGGCAGCCATGACCCCTTCTATTAAGACTAATGCCTGTGGGCATAGAAATAAGAATTCTAATGAAAGGTATGGGAGTATGCTATGTGCTGATGTTTTAGAGAACTCTACGAAGCTAATGCTTCTATTTTCTGTTTATGCTACCTTTCTATTGTCGTTTTAGTGGGACTCCTTGACATTACTAAGCAAGAATTTTTATAAAGAAGTATTATGTGAGAAACGCATTTAAAATGGAATCTCTGATTGAATTTTAGTTGTTGTTATTCTTATTCTTATTCTTCCTACCATTTAATATCATTTTGTGGTTATTGATGTTGATCTATATTCCTTGATTTGCAGCCCATTGTTGAAAACAGTAAACTGGATATTGTGGATCATTCATGTATCATTCAATTTAATTGCACATCTAACCATGATGTTGCACTATCAGTAAAGGTATTGTCATTGTGTTCCCCCTGTATAACTAGTAAATGCAAGTTATTAGTGAGTTCTCTTGATAAGTCGGTGTGCATTTTAAATGCTGAAATGCCATGTTAAGTTTATACCAAATATCCTAAAGTGTGAAATATGCTACAGGGAAAGCTCCAGCAGCTTGAAGTAACATTTGATGCACAAATTTTATCAACTCTCATGGAGTTTTATGATGTCTGTACAACATTCAAATTTCAGAATGAAAGGGTATGCTTCCTTTATATTCACATCTTTTCCCCACTCTAGCTTTTCTTAATTGCTTGTTGTCTGAGGTTTTAAATGCTGTGATGAAAGGTTGTCGGTCATTATTGTTTCAAATCAGTATATTTTAGTTGTTCAATTTTGTAATCTTTAGCGTTGTTCATCTCATTGTTATTTGTCTTTTTTTCATTGATAGTTTCTTTTGACTGTATATAACAGCCAAAAAAGGTGAAGTTGTATGGAGATACTCAATCCTGAATTTTTACTGCATTTTGTTGTGTTTAAATCGTGAAGTACTGTATTTTTTCAGAATAATGTTCGTGTAGTTTCTTTTATTGTGAACAAGACCATTCAGCCATCATGTTTCACATTATTTTATGGTGCTTATACTTGATTATCTTCATTCTTCAATAAATAAGCAATTTGGAGGACTTTAGTCTTTTGTTTATCCTATTAAAGAAGGCAATTAATATCGCCGTTAGTGTTACCTTCTTAGAAGTTGTGTTTGTTATTTCTATCTAATGGCAGGTGCTCTTGTCACTGAATGGAATTGGAGATCAGAACACTAGGCTGTTTTTAAAAGCAAAGTAAGTTGCACTTTGTAACTCAAGATTCCCTTTTCATCTGACAACCCGATTTTTTTTCTTTCAGGTTTTTAATTATTTTTGCTTTTGTTTTCCTTGCAGATCTATTTTGGCAAGCCATAAGAAAGTTGTGTGGGATATTTCTGTGTCGGATGTACTGATTAATTTTCCTTGGAGAAATTCAGTGTCTGATTATTGCAACTTGGTAACTGCTTTATTTTTCGAAAGTATTGATTGAACATCATGCATGCATCATTATTTGATGACTGTCATGTGTGTTATATTTTGTCAACTTTCAATTGTATTATATTGTCAAGAAATTAATAAGCTGTGCCATTCTCTACAAAGAATTTATCATAGGTGATGACCACTGCCTCTGCAGCTCTTGTCTGAATGGTGTGGAACTTTTTCAGTGATATATTTCATGGTTAAGGACCTAGTAGGCTGGATTTTGGTACATCTCTTTGAGGAACTGAGTTGTGTGTTTTGCTCTCCTTATTCCTCTTTAGTGAAAGAATTGGAGTCTTGATCCTTCTGGCATAATTCTTGCATGTCCTACTTTTATTTCCTTCGTGGCAAAACGTCCATTCATTCTTTTCGGAGGCATCCTTTATTGAAAACCAATTTGGAAATCAAATAGCCCTCTGGAGGTTTCATTGTGTAATTCGAGGTGCTCAAAACAGCCAATAATATTGACATGGCCCAGAGTTGCTTTATACTTTGAAGATTAGGGTATATTGACCTGGTTATTCGTGTTATGATGTTTGTGCTTGCAGTTTTTTTCTTAAATAATTTTTTATGAACCTTTAGGGTTGGGCTTTTGTTATGTTCTTCTAGTGTTAGTAAGAAGTATTTTTCTCTCAGCACTCTAGAAACACGGTAGTATTTCCTATTTTAAATTGTTACATGCCAATAAGGTCCTTCTCTTTTTTTGAGCCATGAATCTTAGCAAACATGTGACAGAAGAAAAAAGAAAAACTAGCTGGTGATGTGTGTTGGGCTGGCCAAGCCATCCACGGTGGCAGTCTTGTGATTTGAAGAAGCCCATGGGTACTTGGAAAATGGCACTTAGAAAGCATTTTACAATGCTATATCGTCATTATTATCTGTAGAATTTGTTAGTTATGAATATACTTTTTCCTGATTAGCTTCATGTTCCTGTGAACATACTTGCAGGTAATGGAATCAAGATCTATATGTTTTATGTCCATGAATAATCTCGAGTCTTTCTCTTCAAAAGTCGGGGAAGATAACTGCTCATTGAAGTGCTTGTTAAATTCAGCATCTACATCCAGTAAATGTCTAGGAATCCAGGTTGAAGACCTCTATGAGTACTTTGAGGTCAAACTAAATGATTTTGAGGTTAGGCTCTTAATACCAGTAATTTTTTTTCTTCTTCAGATTTTCTGAGTTGGGTAATCAGTCAACAATATGCTATTATGCAGGTTACAATGATGAATTCTGATCAGTCACAAAAGTATTCTATGCTTGAGCAATTTAATGCTTCTGTATTCCTCTCATCTTGTGTGATCGCTGATGAATCCATTTTGAAACAGTTAGAGGTGATGAATATGTTCCATATGAATCGAATTTTGCTTGTGGAATAGCTTTGGTTTTTCTTTCTTTTTTCTTTTCTCTGTTAATTTCCATAATTTTTTATTTTAGGTTTTTATAATCATTGAATTACTTAAAGCACACCTCTCTCCGTCAATGTATGGTGCAGTCAGAGAATTGGTTACTCATTTGGGCTTATTGCATTCGAAGAACGAACATGAAATCTTGGAAGCCACTGGCCTGCCTAATGTGGTTTCTTGCGAACCTTCTATGTTTGGTGCCTCTATTAATTCAAATATACGCACTGTTGTTCTGAGAGTTAACTTGGAAAATGATGGGGATAATAGCTCCGCACTCATGTTTTCCCTTGAAGAGATGAAAATCTGGTATGTATGCTATTGTTACCGAATATGCAACCTTTGGAGCACTGCATTTCATAGAATCCTTGCCTTTATCATGTTGTCATAAGTTGATGGTTACTGATAATGTTGACTATCTTTCCTCTTTGTTCTCTTCCCATATGTCCCCAGCATCCCTGATCCTTCTATCTAGCCGTTCGATACATATGAATATACCAAATCTGCAGTGCCATCAATAATTTCTTTTTAAATATGAAAGCAAAGAAGAATATTGTCATCGGAACCTTGAGATATGATGCCAAATACTTGTAGATTGTGCGTATTTTATTTTGTTTATAATTTGTATGTTGCCTCCTTCAATGCATCTGAATATAACAAATCTGTAGAGCCATCAATAGATATATATTTTTTAATTGAAAGCAAGGTGGAATATTGTATTATCCAAAAGTTGGCATCACATGTCACAGTCAATATATTTCTAGAATAATGCTTTCTTAGTTCTTGAATGTATCGTCCATGATTATTTATAGTTCTGAGTTATACTAGATACTCTGAACTCTACTTAGCACTTCAATAATACTTCCGGGCTGGGCCTAAGTCCATTAACCCAACCTCATACTGTATCCCAGCAGTTGGACTTTTTAACCACCAAGCTACCACAACGTTTGAGTGCTTGTGTACCTGATTTCACTTTCAGGTGGTCATTGTTTTCCTGAAGCATGTGCATGTAGATTTTTCTGACCACTATTTTCTTTCTATTCTTGTTTTGTTTCAAGAGGGATGCACAATATTCACAGAACCGTTTTTGCATGTTACTGTACCATTTGCAGGTATGCTTCTATGGAGTTTGAGGAATTTTTTGTCCGTATGCAGTCTTTAAGAATCTCTAATTATAAACTGCAAGATGAAAAGAATAGCTGTATATTATTTTCAACTGGGAAATTTTCTTCTCCTGGCCCTGCAATTGAAGTTTCTGTTTCTGAAACATGCAATGAATCTGATCGATGTCCTGGTGTACCTATGTTGGCTAATGCATGTTTTTGCATTCATTATGAATCTCCTAGGACTAATACAGTTGGTCAAAAGTGTACTATGTATGTAAATAATGCTGATATCCACTGCTATCCACATGTAGTTGGATTGCTTGTCAGATTTTTTGATAGATTGACTGCATATGGCACCACTTCTGAGAATTTGTCTGCTGGAAATGACATTGACATTTCAAAAGCAATAGCAAGCCTTGGGTTAGAAAAGTTTGGCTTCTCAAACTATGTTGAACCTGGATCCTCTGAATCAGCATGCATTCCGGTGGATCACTTTCCATTTGTTACTATCTGCAATTCTGGTTCTCTAGGTAATTTAGAGAATGTGCTGTTATATGCCATTTCTGACTGGAGAAAATATTTTATACTGAGGGACCAAAAAATCAGAAGTCCCAGCATCAACATGAGAAGGTCTAAATTTTGCGACATACCTTTTTCTCTTGAGTTGAATATATGTGGGTTGACAGCGCATTTTCATGATTCAGCATGCATAGTTGGAACAATTATGTTGCCTACATGCAAGTCTTCTCTATTCTTTTGTGGAGACAGTATGGATATATTGTGTTCCTCCGAAGGATTGGTTCTTACCTCCCCTTGGTGGACAAAAAATTTTCATGATTACCTATGGGGCCCGTCTTCAGCAAATCTGACTCCTATTTTAAATGTCCGTGTCAGAAATGGTCAAAATATTCCTTCGACGACTAAGCTTGAAGTAAGTGTCAGTACTCAGCATGTCTCTTGCATGCTACCTCCTGAATATTTATCCATCATGATTGGGTACTTCTCATTGTCTGATTGGGGTGGCCGTTCAACTGATCAGCTCCTCATCAAAGAGCAGAGTTACATAAATGTCGAAAATGACAAAAGCATTACATACAAGTTTGAAATCTTGGATTCTACCCTCATTTTGCCTGTGGAGAATAAGGAGCATCAATTTCTTAAGGTCGAGATACCACAGCTTTACTGTAGTTTTATTGATAATTCTTGTTCAGATAATGAAATAAGGGACATTCCTCTTGACTATATGGTCTCAATTGATAAGCTTGCCCGGAGAAATCACTGTTTGAATATGTTTGGTAGGGACTTGTTCCTATCATTTATGCGATTTAGGGTTGACAAGTTAGGTTCATCAATAATCAAACAAAATACTGAATGTGTGGATGTTGCTTTAATTGCACCCATAAGTGCTGATGTTTGGGTCAGAATTTCAATTGGAAATGAATCCAATTGGCAAAACTCTTATCCGGTGACGTGCCTCATGACAGTCATAAGGAGCTGTCAAATTATTGCTGAAGGTAGAACTCTTATCCATGTTCCCCTATTTTTAATGTTGTTGCATTATCTATGTATACTGATTCTTTGTGTGTGCGTGTGCTAACAGATAGCCACATCTTTGAGGGATTGACAGCCTTGGTAGATGTCATTGATGAGATGTCCTCAGTTGTTGACCAGTCCAGTTATTTCAAATCAGATGTTTTGCAGTTTATCCATTCAAAGAGAAGTTTAAAGGAGATCAGAGCAGTTTCTCCGACGGTTTCATCCATTATATATACAGAAATGAACTGTTGCGTTCAGTCTTTGTTGATAAACTTCTATCGTACAAAAGAAGATTCTGCAGAGTTGATATCCAAAACTGATATGCGATTTAACTGCTCTGCATCACTAATAAATGATTCTTTGGTGAGGCTAGACTTGGGTTTCTCTTCTTTAGCGTTACATTCTCTTCAAGATTCACAGGTGTTAGCAAAATGCACATCCACATGCTCATCCACGTTAGTGCTTCACATCAGTTTCTTCAAATCAATTGAGGGTGACAATGAACTCTCTTTTTGCCTTCCATCACTTAATATCTGGCTACATTTTTCTGAGTGGATGGAGGTTGTTAACTTTCTTAATCAGTTTTGTCAACATTTTGTAAAGACTGTGCCCTTGGATGCATCATTGAATTGTTTTCTTCACAATGCTGATGCTCCTGTAAAGGAGACTGCGGTTAGAGATCCTTCGGGTTTCCATCGTTCTGAAAGCACCTTGGCACATTTTGCATCAGAAGAGAAGAAGGATATTGTTTTGCTGACTCTGAAGTCAGATGAGGTCGATGTGACATTTCACATTCCTATATCAGTTACTGAAGAATCTTCTCTTGATCTTCAGTTTGGTGAAGATCTCAGGCTGACATCCTCAAGCATATCTTTTGAAACTGATGAAGAAACAAACTTGAAACATCTTTCTGTTTCTTTCCACATGAGTCGGTTTGAATTACTAGTAAATAGCACAGGCATCCAATTAAACTCCAATGTGGATAAATTCAGTGGCACAATAAAGATAATTGAGGACAGAATGTGTATATCTTGGCCCCTTTTTGAGATTGTTCAGGTTTACCTGGAGGCTGTATACCATGCCAATCAGAAAGACACCAGGCCATTGAAACTGACGATTCTGTGTGATCTCTCAAATGTGTGGCTTTCACATCCTGTTTTCTTTTTCTGGGGTGCTGTAAAATTCAATATTCCTGAGGAACGGCCTTCTCAACTTTCATTGTTTGACATTGATTTTAAATTCCAGTTGAGGAAGGTCTCTTTTCTATTAACTGATGGAAGGGTATTGATCGCTATCTTTGCTATGTAAATCTTAGAAGCATATTTTTCTTTCTGCTGTTTTTTGTTTGTTTGTCTCTTATTCTTTTTTCCCCCCTATTGTATTTCATTCAAAGTTTCTATATGAGTGAAAATTTATGGAGGCTATTCTTTTAGACTAAAAAAGATTGGGAGAAAGAGGAGGAGAGGAAAGAAGTAAGCAAAGCAGAAAACGACAGTGACAGGATGAAACTAGCCATAAATTGCATTTCTTTGTGGATGAATGCAGTCTAGTGAATGGCAATGCAAGAGACATGAACTGGCTTATTGGAGAGGAATGCCTGTATCTTCGTGGACATTTGTTTTCCTTAAAATTGTGGGAAAGATATGACGGCTTCTTATTAGTGCACTGTGCATAAATCTCTTTTGGGGCATTTCATAGGCTGTTCTTTTTTCATATTGTTCTTGCTTTCTTTTGTTGAGGTCTTGTGCTCTTATCTGCTTCCTGATGTATTTTTTCCCCTTTAACCAAAGGAAAAATGTTCCTTTTTTATACTGTTCGCTTGAGTCACTTTTTTGAAATAGTTTGGATTCAATAGCGTCTGAAATTTGTTTAACTTCAATATGTACTTCTATTGAATTTCTTATATTCTTTGCATTTTTCAATTTTTATATCATACAATCTTTTTCATTTTCTGTAGTGGAGCTGTAATGGGCCCCAGTTGGACATTCTGGTGAGGAATATCCTCTTGCTTGTCAACATGACTGAAAAAGACATGGAATGCTCGGTCACTTGTGATTTTCAAGTAAACTACAATAACATTGAAAAGGTGCAAGTTGTTGAATTACAGTTATCCCTTGTTTAATATGAGTAATCTACTGATAACCATATTGTCTGCTTCAAAAACTACAGGTATGTTGGGAGCCTTTTATTGAGCCGTGGCAATTTCAGTTGACTTTATTTAGAAAACAAGAAATGAATGTTCTGCTGAATAGCTCCGTAACAACTGATATCATTCTTGACTCAGCAGCTGAGCTTAACATTAATATTTCAGAATCCTTAATTGAGGTACATCATTTGCTGTTTTCTCGACTATGCCATATATAGATGATATGAGAACTGTTCATAGGTTTTCATTTAACAGCTTAAACTACTAAGATGAAAGAGAAATAGTCCTTGACATGTTAGTAATCTGATTTGTTTTGATGGCCCAATTTCTTTTCAGTGTATTTCTAGAATCATTGAGATGGTTATGGATGCCTGGCATCTGATGGGGTCCAAAGATCCTTCTGAAGGAAACAAAATGGTGCCTCTACCTTCGGCTGAATATATGCATGCTAGAAAGTGTGCTGCTCCTTATGTTCTTCAAAACTTGACTTCTGTGCCCCTTTTCTGTTATGTATATAGCAGCCCTGTCAACCCTGATCAGCCTGATGACTTGGACGAGAAAAACAGAATATGCGTAGAACCAGGTTCTGCTGTTCCAATATACATGAATGACAATACAGAAGAACAACTTGCTCGTTACAAGCCTTCTTGTTCTTCTGATTGTCTAAACGAGCAAAGGTCAAGCGGATTTTCTCATCATTATATCACTATACAGCTTGATGGAACATCTGTGCCATCTGCCCCAATGTCAATGGATTTAGTAGGACTTACATGCTTCGAGGTTAATTTCTCCAAGGCTTGCAATGAAAATGAAAAGGACAGTCAAACTGATACAGCCTCTTGTTTTGTTGTTCCGGTTGTCTTCGATGTTTCAGTGCTGCACCATAGCAAGTTAATACGGATATACTCTACTGTATGTACCAAAGATGCGTTGTCTTCATGTTGCCGTTAAGTTTCATTTTGTTTGAACATCCTTTTCTTTCCTTATTATGATCTAAGTTTGAACATTCAGGTTATACTTTCAAATGCAACTTCTACACCTTTGGAACTACGATTTGATATTCCTCTTGGGTTGTCACCAAAGGTACACAAGCTTATCTTCATATTCCACAATTTTCGTAATTAGGCAAGGGATATTTTACAAATGATATTACTTCTGTGATGCAACGTTTCACCATTTCAGATATTAGATCCTGTATATCCTGGACAACAGTTACCTTTGCCATTACATCTGGCTGAAGCTGGCTCTCTAAGGTGGCGACCAGTTGGAAACTCTTTCCTGTGGAGTGAAGCTCACAACCTCTCAAAGCTTCTCTCATTGGACACAAAATAGGAAACTTCAAGTCCTTTGTTTGCTATCCAACTAATCCTAGCAGTTCTGCATTTCGATGTTGCCTATCAGTCTCAAACATCAGCTTGATGTCACCTGGCTGGATGAAAAGGAATATGCCTGTGGATGAGGCAAACAATCGGTTAATTCATCACATAGTCCTCAGTGTTCCGTTAACAGTGAACAACTACATTCCTAAGGATATTGTTTTGACCACTGATAGTGGCGGGGTAAATCATACAATGGCAGTTTCAGAGGTTTGTGATGTCAATACTCCATACGGCATATATAATTCTGTTCACTTCTTTTCTTTTCTTTTTTTTTTGGTACTGGAGCAACAGCTTCTGATTAGTTTACAACATGTTTTCTTTTCTAGGGGGAAGCTACTGTTTATCACATTGATCCTTCACATGATCTTGGACTGGAGATCTGCATTGATGGATTCAACCCTTCATATTTTAAATTTCCTCGATTGGAAACTTTCTCCACAACTGCTAAATTTAGTGAAAACAAATATTTATTATCTGAAACACTGACCTTTGGGTCAAGCAGTCTACGTGGTAACCAACAAACTTCCACTTTTTTGTAGTTTTAATTGAATTCTAAAAGCACTATTTAACCGTTTTATTCATCATTACTTGTAGGCCCTATGTATGTGACTGTGGAGAAGGTGATGGATGCATATTCAGGTAGTAGGGAAGTCATCATATCTGTTCCCTTCCTTTTGTATAACTGCACAGGTTTCCCCCTCTGTATCACAGAAGCCTCTCCTGAAATTAAGGAACAGCGTACCTTTATCCCTTCCTATTATGATCTTGATGAAAACGAAACCCTTGTAGGGAAAAAGGATGGCTTTTCTCTCTTGTGCTTCGGCCATGATTCAGATGCTGATATGCCTCCTCACCCAAAGAGTTCGCTGGGTAATCGTATTATCTCAATTCGAGAGAAAGTTAGCCCCTCGAGGAGTTTCCCAAGCAGCCCCTTTTTCCCTGAAAGTTGCCAGGAGAATATAGAGAGGAAAACAATTATAAATAATTCAAAACTCCAAAATTCTTGTTTAAGCGGCTATAAGAGTGGACTAAGCTCAAGGGTTCAGTCAACTTCAAAAACTTTAGGTTCTGGTCATCGTGGCCATGGAAAGGTTGGGCCATGCATTTATTCGCCAAACCCTGTTTCCTCTATAAATAATGTTCTGGTTAAAGTTAGTAGATGTTGGCCTGAATATGTTATGGAAAAGTCACCATATTCATTATGGTCAAGCACTTTTTCACTTTCACCGCCTAGTGGTTCAAGTAACATCCTTGTTCCTCAGTCATCGGCAAACTCTGCATTCATTCTGGCAATGACATCTACCTCGGTTGTTGAATCATATACTGGAAGGATAAATGCAATTACTTTCCAGCCCAGGTAACAATTTTGTCCTCATGTTTATTTTGGGGGCAAGAAAGAGCTCTGATGCATTTGTGTATCTTACTGAAAAAATTTCTATGCAATGGACTCAACAACTTCCTTGTACCACTCTGTTCATATTCATAAGTCTCTTGTAGGGAAAAAGTTTGTTCTTGAGTATAAGTCACTTGTAGGGTAATTAGTGAGCCTTTTCTAATTTTATCGTTGTTGACTTAACAAGTATAGCGAGAGATAAAGTAAATAGGTGAGAGAAAATATAAAACATATTTTTAATACCCTTCTTTAGTAAGGGCATATGTGGAAAAAAATCAATTTAATGCATTTCTTGGTTTGCGGGCTTAAGGTTCAAGTGACTTATAAGCAGAAACAAATGGTATTAGCTTTAGCTTTCGTGATTGCTTAATTTTTGGGCATGATATTCGATCTTTGGTTAAGTCGTGAAGAGCTTGCTAGTGGTTTGGCAACTAGACTAGATCAGCTGGGTGGGACAATTTTGAATTCACTTTTGCATAGGATAACCCATGTGTATTTGCAAAGTTTTGAAAATATGGCTCATCCAACTGTCCATTTAATGAATGAGGGACTGGAAACACAGGAGATTATTTGTGAATTACCTCATCCTTAAATGATATGTGACTCGAAATTCTCTTGGCACAGTCTAACAAATGTGCGTAGTGCATTAAAAATTATTTATTTATAATTATCCAGTCCATTTAGAATAATATATTTAATGAATTAGGTTTTTGAAATTATATTTTTTATCCTTTAAAAATGAGTTGTGTAAAAGAAATTTTGGATGCTTGAAGTTTAAATTATTTTAAATTAATATTTTTTAATTACTAATGTATGATTAAAATTTTCTATCCGTTATACCTTTTATGTTCAACCAGTTTGATTAATGATTTAACAGTTGAACCCGTGATCCAGTAACTTGGGTTCTCACCTATTCGATACCCTGCCTGGCCTTGAAAACTATGTTTTGGTCAAACCTAACACTATCGTCCTGCCTATCTAATCAATGTTTAATATGGTGAAAATGTGGGCTGGGCCGTAGGTTTGTCCGCCTGATAAATCTAAAGCACTATAATGTGATTGAGCATTACAGATTAAGAAATCATCCTTGGGCCTCCTAAAAGCTAAGCTTTAGCTTTTAGGGTGATCTGTTGTTTCTTACATCTTTGATTTCATGTGAGGTGTCATCCTGTCTGATTAGTAGGGGTCTAATTGTGCAGATATGTTATCAGCAATGCATGCAGCAAGGACGTACGTTATAAGCAAAAGGGTACTGACGTCATATTTCATTTGGGCATAGGAGAACATGCTCATCTTCACTGGACAGATACAACCAGGTGAGTCATGTTTATCTCGGATATAACCAGTTGCTTTTGCATTGGCTGAATGCAACATGTGTAGCAAAATGCTTCTCCTAATTGATTAGTCATCTTGTGAATTCTGGTAAGGCTATGTTTAATATCTGTATGTAGTTCATTGGGACTTCCCCTTTCAGTTATTCACCTTGAGATGCTGAAATTTGAAGCATGTACACTCTAAGCTGCTTTATTATAGTATATTCATTGTTGACAGTAGAATTAACTAGAAATATATGGATATATATACATGAGTTAGTTGGTGTCTATGTATCGTTGGAGTAAATTATATCATTGGATAACCTTTGCATGTCTCATCTGATGGGGAATCTTCATTCAACTATACATTAATGCCATGTACTTTGTAAGGTTTATGTACTGTATGATTAATGCACACCAATAGTTTGCCTTTTACATGATGCAGTTTAGGGAATATCAATTATGAATTAATTTATGTAATCATTATCTATGAATTAGGGTTTGTGATAGGAGATTGTGTTTGCAATTAAGGTTAATAAATAATTTATCGGGTATCAAGAATTTTTACAATCTCAAGAGTGGGTTGTTGATGAGCACATTAGTAGTGTGATCTGTGTGGCCAATCCCACTTAGTGGGATAAGGCTTCTTGTTGTAGTTTTGGGAATTTGGCTATGGAAGAGCATGCTGTGCACTCTCCTCATGAACCCTTCTATTATTACCTTTTTGTTGGAAAGGTTTTAGAGACTTGGGTTCTACTTGGATCACTAAGGAGAAGTTTCTCTACCTAGATCCCACTTTGCCGGAGTCCGTTGTGCCACCTGGTACTGTGGTTATGATTGATCAAATTTTTGTTCTCCTTATGACTCCCGTCACCATTATCTTGTTTGCTAGAAAGGTTTCCCTGGTTTAGATGCTAATTGGAGGGGTTGCTTGCTCTCATCTTGGCATATTGGAATCATATTGGCAATGTTACTCTCCATGGGAGAGTTCTTTCATGCAAGGGAGAAATGAAGAGAAACTAGGAAACCTTTATTTTATGTAGTAGTAATTTATTCTTATGACTTTTTTTCGTTTTGTATCAGGTGTTCTTAAGCTGTTTACTCTTTTTCGCTTTCTTTTATTGGAGTTTAAGCCAGCTTTTCTTTTATTTTTAATTCAAGTTGACTTTATATTAAGTTTGTTGTTGTCGTTGTTGTTAGGGCTCTCTAGATAGCCTAGCCTGGGGTTATTTTCATTGTGGACCCTGTTAATGAATTGTTATTGAAACTAAATTCGCTTTGTCAGCTCTCTTCCCCTATTGGTCTGCTTCTTCCTTTTCTCCCTCTTTTATCTCTTATTTGTTCCGCTTTTCTTCATCCCCTCTACCTCTTCCCTCCTTGTCCTACACCCTACTTAATTGTGCTTTTCACCCCATTCTTGAGCTGTGTGTTCATGCTGACGTTCTAAATGAGCTTTCAGCTATTTAAATCAAACTTGCTCACATGTAACAATTTATTTAAAATCTTGCATGCATGATCAGCGTAACATTTTTCTTCATG
The DNA here is from genome assembly GCF_004799145.2 of Neltuma alba. Classification (NCBI taxonomy): domain Eukaryota; kingdom Viridiplantae; phylum Streptophyta; class Magnoliopsida; order Fabales; family Fabaceae; genus Neltuma; species Neltuma alba. Next base: position 155,786 of record NW_021634665.1, read on the forward strand.
AAGTGGTAGGAGAGTAATGCATTCTATAAAAATTTATTCAACGGCTTCATTTGTGCAAATGTTCTCACTTGTGTGTGCTTGATTCAAATCATATTCTTTGCAAAATTAACTAAGGTTTTTCCTGTATGGTTAGTATAATACACTTTCATCATGCAGTAATTGGATTGTTGAAAATTATACTCTAAAATGTCTATTTTTATATTATGTGATATTTGATGCCTGTTTATTCTCTGTTGTTGTAGTACTAATTTTTGCAAGGCACCTTCTCCTTCTTCCTTCGTTTCATTTAAACAATTGTAATGTGCACAGGGACCTGGTTGTTTCAATATCTTATGATGAACCTGGATGGCAGTGGTCTGGAAGTTTCTTACCAGATCACCTAGGTGATACTCAATTAAAAATGAGGAACTTCGTTTCTGGAACCATACATATGATACGAGTTGAAGTGCAAAATGCCGATATATCCATGGGTGATGAAAAAATTGTTGGAAGCATCAAAGGAAACTCAGGGACTATATTGATCCTCTTGTCAAATGATGACACTGGCTATATGCCATACAGAATTGATAATTTCTCAAAGGAGGTTTGTCCCTTTTTTTTTCCCCAGCTACAACCAGCACTTCTTGGGGCCCAAATAAGATTGGGCTTTCCTTTAGACATTCCTCTTTGACTTGATTTACTATACTATAATATGATTACAAACAGTTAATTGTCATATGTCAGTCAATATCTGTGTTCTGCTTTTTTTATCTTTTCATGTCACTATGGTAGTAGTGGATATGTTAATTTCTACTTCTATTTTAAAGTTAACGGTTCAAGTGATGTCAAAGGCATTCACCTCAGACCCAAGGGGCGGAAGCAAGTCGCTATTTGTGGCTGGCACCTCTCACACCGGGGGAGGTGCTGCCTTCAATTGGGTACAGGAAGGCGTGCACCTCTGGCTTTTGTTCCCTTGTTCTAGGCATGCACTTCGGGTGCCTCTTATTTTGCGAGCAACATGAGAAGGGTTAGCTTACAGGCCTAGCCCAAAAATACAAAATATCAATAGGTGTAAATAAGAAACTATCAAAATGCAACCTCAGAGGTGCAGCCTTCGACATCCAAGAGAATAGGATAGGTTAATTATTCTTGTCTTTAAATATTATTCAGACTTCATGTTTTTCTAAACCCAAATGTTACTCTAAATTTACAAATATCTATTTTTTTTTAAAAAAAAACATGTAACATATTTTTGGCTTCATTTTAGCATCTCGCATCATTTGGGCGTGCATTCTTCTGTGATCTCTTGCCTAAGGCATTTTAGAAGCTCAACGCTTCAAGAGCATCTTTGGCCTTTCACTATCTTTAACGGTTCTTGTTAGTTTTTTATTATTTTGCCACATCTTGACATCGAGTTAGTTGTTTTGTATGCATTGAAGATGAATGATAAGTAGACTTATTTAAACTTTTGCAGCTGTCAAGCACTTAATGTCAAAAGAATGTCCGGTGTTTTCTTTTTCACGTTCAATGCTCATTGAAATTTCTTCCCTGCTCTTGCTGCTTTGTAGAGATTGAGAATATATCAGCAGAGATGTGAAATGTTTGAGACTGTTGTTCACTCCTATACGTCATGCCTTTATGCCTGGGATGAACCGTGCTATCCTCATCGTCTTAGTGTGGAGGTAAACCATTTTTGTATTTAAAAATATTGAATTTCAATGACTTTTCCTGACAAGGTTTGTTGTCATTAAAGGTACCCGGAGAGCGAGTTTTAGGATCATATGCCCTTGACGACGTGAAAGAATATATTCCTGTCTACTTACCGCCCACCTCAGAGGTAAACTGTGGCCTTTTCTCAATATATTCCTCTTGCTCATTTTCTCCAAACATGTCCCTTTGGAAGCTCCTAACTGTTGTTTGCTTGACATATTGATGCATGTGTTTCAGTAGTTAATATTGAAATAGTTGTGAATGCCCCTTTTTTTTTTTGGGGAAATTCAGTAATGGTTTATAATCTCTTGATTTAATTATATTACTAAATCTTTGGGCTTAAGTTCAGCTTTCATGATGCTCATGATTGTTTGCACTGATGATGGTTTCAGAAGCCAGAGAGGACATTCTTTTTATCAGTCCATGCAGAGGGTGCAACAAAGGTATGAATCCATAGTGCCTTTGTTCCTTACAAATATGACACGCCAATATCTCCATTCTTATCCCCTGTTAACTTCTATTTCTTGCAGGTCCTCAGTGTTCTTGATTCAAACTGCCATGTTCCTAGTAATGTAAAGATGCCAGGTCTCTCACATTCTGCAGGGAAAAAGCTACACGATCATAATCTTGCCGAACTGCCAGAGTACAAGGAGAAAATATCAATTGTTATTCCATATCTTGGTATCTCTTTGATTAATTCTTATTCACAGGTATTTGAACTGCTTATCTTTTTTATATATTTCTTGGCTGTCTTCAACCTCTGTTAAACAGTTATCATTGTTGTAGGAATTGCTTTTTGTCTGTATGAAGGACTTAAGAACCTATCTGCTTCAAAGCTTGGATCGGCAGAGTCTTTCTTTTGAGATCTCATTTTTACAAGTTGATAACCAATTGCGGTCTACTCCATATCCAGTTATGTTGTCCTTTGATAGAGAATACAAATCCTATGAGGCTGACAATATGAAATCTAAGGACGATGTTGCAAGACGAGCGGAGAAAATAAATCAAATGAATTGCTTTAACAGCTTCCATGATCCTGTGTTCTTCCTAGCGATATCAAAATGGAGAAAGAAAGACATTTCATTTGTTTCATTTGAATACATAAAATTGAGGTACATCTTATGCTTAATTTGGTGCTTATTTTGAGTTTATAGTTGTTTGCATTGCTTTGTGTTTATATTCTTCTAACTCCTCATGTTATATTCAATGCTTGCAGCATTGCGGACTTTTGTCTGGAACTTGAGCAAGAGGTCATATTAAGCTTATTTGAGTTCTTTACACAAGCTGCTTCTACGCTTCAGTATCTAATCATGTCATCTTCCCATCACTCCGATGGGGATTCAGTAAAGGATTCCTCATTATCTGTTCAGTCTATTGAGAATTTTATTTCAAGGGATAATCAGTATCCTGCACTGATCACTCCTGTCTATAATGGAAGCTCCAAACGCAATGTGTCATTGCCTTCCATAGTTCCAATTGGCGCCCCATGGCAGCATATTTATCTTTTATCCAAAACACAGAAGAAAATTTACATTGAAGTGCTTGAATTGGCACCAATCAAATTGACATTAAGGTCATTTATTCTTCATTATGTTCCATCAAAATTGTAGTTTGTAAATTCCTGTTTTTGATTTATCCCCTACTTGATGCAGTTTTTCTAGTGCCCCATGGATGCTTCAAAATCGAATCCTCACGTCCAAAGAATCTATTATCCATGTAAGCTGTTAATTTATGTGAAGGATTCGTGACAATATATTTTGACTAAGTTATTGAATAGGTGAAAGCACTGGCTCAATTGTTCAAGCTGAATTGGACCGATAATAATCAAATAGATATAATTTTAGATTTTTAAGGCATCTTATCCATTTGAACAATGAAAAACCAATACAATAAAATATACATCTATTTTCAGAGACATGAACATATTCTAGTGAATCAACTCATCTCAAAACTTGATTTTCTTATTAAGTTATAATTAATTACAGAGGGGTTTGATGGCCCTTGCTGATGTTGAAGGAGCACGAATCTATATGAAGGAGTTAACAATAGCTCATCATATGGCTAGTCTGGAGTCTATTCGGGAGGTTCTTATCAAACATTACACTCGACAACTGCTTCATGAGATCTACAAGGTAAAAAGGGACTTTACAGGGGTTTCTTTATTCATGCAAATACATGTCAAGCAGACATGATGGTGCAAAAATCATTCCCTCATCGTTATTCTAGACATTGAGTACGTCTTGATAACTGGATTGGGGTTAAGTCTGTTGTTTTGAAATGATTTCAACTTGCGCTTATGTAGTTGGCTTCCAAATGTTGAATTCAAAAAATTAATAAATTTACATGATTACATCGGGAGCTCTTCTCCACTTTTAAATATCTGAATTTTATTGCTTTCATTAACCATTAGAGTTACATGATTATATGGGGAGCTCTTCTCCTCTAAATGTGCAAACATCTCGGTGTTGCTTTCATATCTGACACCTTGCACCTCTTTCTGAAATTGAAGTTGTTTGGTTCGGCCGGTGTTATTGGTAATCCCATGGGCTTTGCAAGGAGCATGAGCCTCGGTATTAGAGATTTCTTGTCTGTGCCTGCCAAAAGCATTACGAAGGTAAGAATCATAATTTGGCTAACCCTTTTTCAGCCCTCCTGTGAAACCTCAATAAACTGATTATTTAGAATCATTGACTCATTTGTCAGAGCCCTGTTGGACTTATTACTGGCATGGCCCAAGGCACCACTAGTCTTTTAAGCAACACAGTCTATGCCATTAGTGATGCAACTTCTCAGTTCAGTAAAGCTGCTCGCAAGGTGTTTCTTCTTTCAATGTCATAATGATTTCATCCCAAAATAACAAAACTGGACTATTATTAACATTTGTTATTTTTTCAGGGTATTGTTGCATTTACATATGATGATCAAGCAGTTTCAAGAACGGAAAAGCAACCGTTAAATGTCACTTCAGGCAGTAAAGGAGTAATTAATGAACTACTAGAGGTTTGTGAATGAAACAACGTGATAGCTTTTCAAGAAATACTCTACTGCGTTATTGACCTTGTGCCCTTTCTCCTATTGAGTATATAGATTGCATTCTCTTTCTATATTTTGACTGTTCTGTGCAGCACTTGAATTAGTCATGTAAAGTTCTATCTGTGCAGCTCTAAGGAAAAAGTGAAATAGTAGCAGTCATCGTAAAGATGATGCTCATGTTGCATGTCCTGCCTTCATATGTAATTGCTCAAATGCATTCTTCTTGCTTTTTTGGATTCCAGGGACTCACTGGTCTTCTCCAGTCACCTATACAAGGAGCTGAGAGACATGGTCTTCCTGGTGTCCTCTCTGGTAAATCAGCTAGGATGATCTTAATAACTTTTCCTGATATAAATTGAATCCCTTTTGTAAATTGACGCAGTGATTGTCGTTGTACATCGTTTTGGTCAACCACTGAAAGTGGTTTTCTGACGTCTATTTTTTCCTGGGGGCAGGGATAGCTCTAGGGGTAACGGGACTTGTTGCCAAACCAGCAGCTAGTATTCTTGAAGTTACTGGAAAAACTGCACTCAGTATTAGAAACCGCAGTAAACCCAATCAAATAAGATCACAGCGTTTTAGGGTTCGTATTCCAAGGCCATTAAGTGTTGAGCTCCCATTAAGACCATACTCTTGGGAAGAAGCAGTTGGAACATCTGTCCTCGTGGAGGCCGATGATGGCTTGAAGTACAAAGATGAGGTATTAGTAGTTTGTAAAGCACTCAGAGAAGATGGCAAGTTTGTTGTTTTAACAGAGAGATTCCTATTGATTGTTTTCTGTCCCAATTTGGTAAAATTGGGTAAACCTGAATTCTGTGGCATTCCGGCTGACTTGGAGTGGATAATCAACTCGGAGATTGGATTGGAGAGTGTAATCCACGCTGACACTGGTCAAGGCATGGTACACATTGTTGGAAGTAGGCCGGATGCCTTATTGAGGCAACACCAACATGTTCCCAAGAGAGGTAGCGGTGGTGGTAGAAGAGCGGCTCGATTCAACCACTTTTCTAGCAATCTTCCACTTTCTCAGACAAACTTGGAACTGGCATCTGAGAATGATGCAGAGATCTTTCTGCAAATTTTGTTGTCAACAATAGAAAAGGGGAAAGAGAAGGGTTGGGGTTGTGGTCATTTCCTGCACAGGTCTAATATCAAGTAAGTTTGATGTGTATTTACCTTTCAACTTGCTATAAGGGCGGCTCCAATTTTCCTTCTCAGTCAAAAGGGGCCTTGCGGATGGGAACAAGAAAAGTCTATCAAAGCGTTTGCTTTAGAAAAGGAGTAAGAAAAATGAACAGCATATCAGTCTCTTCATTCCCATTCGAAAGGAATTTTTTTCCCCCCAACCCACATTACCCCCTACTTTCTTTGAAACTTCTCCCGATGAAGCAAACGTGAAGGAGGCGTTGGATTTCTTGTTATCTGAAGCGGCAATTCAACAATATTGAAGGCAAGAACGAATTTTCGTTTCTTTCCGCCCCTTTGTAATTATGTTGTATTAGTATGTCATAGGTTCGCCACTTACCGTTTGTTAGGGAAGGTAAATGCTACCAATACTTACCTGTACAGTTTACGATAGTGTGCTGTTTTCACTTTCTATGCACAGTAAATTTTGGTATAGTCACATAATGTTTGATTTCGAAATTCCGGCGGCAATGATTTTGAAATTTTCTCCGCTTTTTTTTTTTTTTTGGGGTCAAGAAATTTTCTCCGCTTACACGGCAATGAAGTTTCTCAAAATTAACCATGACGATATCGATCCATATTAGCATAAAGAATCTTTGTAGAATATTCTAAGCTTCAATTACAGTCACCTTTGAATTATTACAATAATCTAAAAAATTTCGTAATTATACTGAAATAAGATAAATTGTCGTATTGAATATAAATTTGTTATCGAAGCTTGATTCATTTTCCTCATTTTCCTGATGTATAAAATACGTGAGAAAGACTTAGTTATTTATTTTAAAGAGCTAAAGTGTAAATTTATTACGAAAGTTCTTAATTAGGAGCACCTTTTGAATATAAATTTGTCTCAAAAAATTTAAAATCATAGCAATTTTGTTCCTTATGTTTAAAAATGTAAACGGTCAAAATTAATGTTTTTGATGGTAGGGAGGAAAATTATTAATATTATTTTAAACTTTTGAAGTAAGTTTGTACGGAACAAAACTTCCGGGTGCCCAATATTTTTGCGTGAAAGCTTCCAAAGCAATTTTGCACTTTAATCCTATTTTAAATTCCAAAGATTATTAGTTCTTTAAAGTTTTATGGCAGTCTCATATTTCTTCTTATTTTCAAGATATATACACACACACACACAATTACTATTTGATTTCAGAAAAGGTTGGCATTAATTTTTAAGCGTGTGATTTTAATAAAGCTCAACAAAATGTTTAGTTTATAGATTTTAAACAGGGGGAAGTCTCATCTCTTGAATGAAACCTCAAATGAAATGTATCAAATTTACTCCAAATTTTTTCCCATTCTTCTCGTTCTTTTGTTTCTTGTTTGTCTTATCCTGATGTTTCTCACACATAATCCAATAACTCATGGAATCTAAACAGCATCAGGTGGCTATATGAAACTCTCATTTTAATTTATTTTTTTCCCTTATCGATTGGCTTGCAGAATGATCAACTTTCTCTGACATCATTTTGTATTTCAAATACTACTCTCACTAAACTCAACATTAGAATGTAGTCTTTCTTTGGCTTTCAGGTACAAAATTTTGAACAGAGCAGCCTTAACTAACAAAGTTTGCCTTTAGTGAGGATTGTGCATCAGGATTTGTATGCTGCCTTCAAACTGTGTAAGCTGATCGGATCACGCTCTGGTCTGAATTTTTTAGTCTCAAAACAGACTCCACATAACCCCTCAAAGTATGTAATTCTCCCAACCTGCAAAATGTAATGAATCTATGAAAACCCAAAATATAAATGAATCAACAGCACAACTTTGTTAAGAGGTAGGAAGTGTAATGAAAAAGGCACTGGGGAGGGGAAAAAAAAGAAGTATCAACAAATAAGTTAAACCATAGGATTTGGTTATAACAAGAGATGGGAATAAATTTAGAGTAAAATTGATACATAAAGAACGAGGTTAGATGTACCTGGCTATTTCAGCTCTTCGTTTGGCCTGCTCTGCCATTAAAGAAGATCTCCTAGCATTGACCCGCAAGTTTACGGTACCCAAGCCTTGCAGGGTATTCTGAGAAAGAATCCATTTTGCAGCTCTCTCTTCCTTCCCGTAGTCTTTCTTTGAAGTAAAAGCAGTCTGTTGAAATAGATTGAATCAGTATGGGTGAAGATTCAGTCGGTTGTGATCAAAGCTAAAAGAAGAAACCTGCACTAACCTTTCTATCAAATAAGAGATTCCAGGCTTCTCCGCTCAGGGCATAGCGCACAACGAACTTGATAATGTCCAAGGGTATATAGAAGACTAAACTGTACAACCATATCACACCAGCCCATCCCCATCCAATCCCCCTGATTTCCGCAAAGCTGATATGTGCATAGACAGCTATTAAGGTTGCCACCTGAGCATGACATAAAGCAGAAATCAAAACAATTATTCAAAACAATGATTTTGTTTGATTTTCCTATCATTTTGGATCAAAAACTTAAAATTGTTCAAGCCAAGCCATGTCCCATGACTGGTTGTATTAGTGAAGTATTACTATGAGGTCCCAATGAAAGAATGTAATCAACAAAGAGTTTCAATGACAAGTGAGTAGCATGAACATGTTCCTGCATTACAACTTGTCATTAAATACTGTTCAGGTCTTGGGGATTTTTTAGCGATTACATTTCTTTTTTAAGACCTTATAGTGATTTTCCCTTGCATTAATACCCCTCCTAATGGGAGGCATTGAAGTAAGTGGAGTCACTGTTGAAAGTCAAGCGAATATAGGACTGAAGAAATTCAACATGACTAACATCCTTAAAGGTTTGGGTGAAATTACCAACTGTGCAATTACAAAGGCACACATCAACAGAACTCCAGGTCTCTCCAGAAAAGACCAGCCTCGACTACGAGTAACAAAGATTAAAGCCTGGCTAATGATGCTAACTTGAAGATACACAGCTGATGAAACTTTCTCGCTGTCGCTGGACAAGGAGGTTACATGAAAGTGTGTCTGCAACAAGTCAACAACAAATCAATCAACTTAAGGATATTTATTGAGTAAAGTCAAACTAAATATATTTTCCTCTTACATTCCAAAGGACTTTGGCTTTGAGGGTTGAAGGGAGGGAGGAAAAAAAAAGAGCGCAACGTTTTATACCTCAAAGAAAGTGGTCTTCGCTACAGCCCAGTAGAATAGGACAGTGATCAAAGCGAGATAAGTGCCAATGACAATTCCAGTTGCAAAGATCTCAGGCAACTTCCAACTGTCTGGTGTTGGAGATGGTCTTACCCTGTCCTTGGATATGGTCATGATAGTTCCTAATTAAAAGTTGGAGTTCGTGATTCAGCATAGAGAACTCGCAACAGGAAGTCTTTATCGGCTCCCAAAAAAAAGAAAGTGCCTTTGTTCAACCAAAGTTCCCTCAAACTGGGAAGAAAAGAAAAGCTGCTTGTCGTTGTTTTTTTAATGCGGAATATTTATTTCCAGGAATAATATTACAAAAAAATACACACCCGATTGGCAGGGGCCAGTTTGAAATTTAATATATATATATATATATATATATTTATAACGAGCAAACAGTAGAAATGACACTGTAACCCAAGGAACATATTTTCACGCTTTCATTTTTCTTAGAATTTGGTGATAATGGTCCTTAAATTACTATTAGTGACAAAAAGCTGGTGACTATATGTTCCATCTAGCAATCAGCTAAGCATGTGAAAGGAAATTTTGGACAGTCAAAGAAAATATAATTTGTGCCTATGTTCCTGTTTATTGCTTCCACTCACCATCATTCAGTATTGCTATGATCAGGACCATGAAAGGTGGAAAATCATACTCCCAAATCAATGCCAGGAGCACGAAACCAACCTGCAAAAGCATTTTGTTTGCAATTTAGATAGAAGTTTGGATCCAAGGGGGGAAAAAAGAAAACCATAAGAAAAAAGATATTGAAATACGATTAATGAACTTTTCTTACCACTATCCTTATGGTTATGGAAACTGCATAAATCTGCATTTATAGACAAGCTATCAGTTTCATATGATCATTACAGCAAACAACAAAGATCAATTTTCGAACTACTTTAACCACAAGTCATTCCATTTATAATCGCTATTGGCAGGAAGAAACCAGGTTTTCTAATCTGCATGGTTTCTAGCTTGAGGTTACATTATATTTATGCAGAAAAGAAGATTTCTTCAAACAGGGAAAAGGAAAATTGCAAAACTCAACTGTATAGTTTTTCATTCTTTGAAATATAGCTCGGCTAGTTAACACAGCGCTGACAATCACGCTTAAGCCAGGCTCAGTTAAGACTAGATCAGCAGCACTTCTTGCAGCATCTGTAGCATCTGACACAGCAATTCCAATATCTGCTTCTTTAAAGCCGGTGCATCATTCACACCATCTCCAGTCATTCCAACTATATGCTTCTTTTCTTGTAAGATTTTCACAATTTCATACTTGTGTTCTGAAAATGTAGCGATGACCGAAAAAAATCAGTGAAAAGTCAGGAGATACTCTAGCAAGTATGTACAAGGTACGTAATGACTTGCACACTAAGAATTCATTGAAATTAATGTAATGGACAACACAGCTGGTCTTCTTCCTATGTTTGGGTCATATCCCTTATTGGAATGCTCAATATGTTCACCTGTTTGTGCAGTTTATTTAATTTATGTCAATTGCTCATATCTTATCGCTCAAAAGCTTACTTGTGTCTAGTTTTCTAGCATGAAAGAAAAAAGAAGTGCAGATATGATCCAAAGGAAGTAATTGTTTCACAAAATATCAGATCCAAATACCAGGAAATACACCAGCAAAGCCGTCCGCCTTTTCAATCAGCTCATCTGCTGGGAGAGCTTCATTTTGATCTTTGTCATGGCCCAACAATGATGAAGAAGGGTACATGTTGGTCCCCATACCTAGTCTTCGGCCTGTTTCCTTTGCAATCGCTAACTGATCCCCTGTAATGACATGGTAATTAATAGTTCCTCCAAACTTTTCCCGTGATCTAGAATGAAAACCAAACATAATTTCTTTACATATTTAATCACAGGAATTAGCAGATGATTATGTTTTAGAGGGAAGCATTTTGAACCACGTGTCTTTTTCCGTTGACTTTTAGTAGAATTTAAATGAACAGATAATTCCTACAAAATGATTAGCGAAGTTATCTGATTCACAGATGATAAGCCTGGGCGTGACACAATTATTATTTTAAACATCTGGATCTGATTTAGTTGATGAGTTGTGTAGAATCCAAAACGGAATGGTATTATGCTTATCAGTGAGATATACCAGTAAGGATGTGGTGCATAACAAAATTTAAAATATATGATTTATTAAATAAAGGTGAGCACACCTGACTTGCTAAGAAAGCCATCGACTGGATGAGTGGTTAATGTTGAAAAAAATGAATTCCTCGAACGTCATGCATGACCATAAATTTTGAGATGAAGCTTAAGAGAATGAAAAGATGATTGCCTACAAGTCTTAAATTTCACTTTACTTTCTCATTAATATCTGATTTACTAACCACATAAACAAAGAAACAAGATAAATGTCAACTCCAGCACAGAAATGAAATACATTCTACTAGAAACACAATCAAACAATGTAAACGTTCTAAAATGATCAATTTACCTGTAATCATCTTGACACAGACTCCAAGATTAAGTGCTCTACGAATGGTCTCAGCACTATCCTGTCTTGGAGGATCAAACAACGGCAACAACCCACAGAAGGTCCAGGGACCTCCAGGACTACCCTTAGATTTTTCAGGAACTTCCTGGGAAAATTTTTATATAACTTCTCTCATTATGAAACTCTAATGGTTATGATTGAAATTTTGAAGTGTGTTTGCTTCATTGCATTAAACGTTTCAGGAAAGGATGAGATAGGGAAGGATATGCAAGCTGCTATACCTGATAAGCGACAGCAAGAGATCGCAGGCCCCTTTCAGCAAACTTGTCAATGATTGCATGCACTTTCCCAGCAATCTCATCTTTGTCTTGGCACATACTTAGAATCTGATATTCAGGATATATAAACAAGAGTGTTAATGTGTGTTTCAAAATTCAAGAAGGCAGTCTAATAACTTTGATGGATGAAATTGTGAACTTGTCTTCCATTAATCAGGATGCTTCTTCTCTCTGTGAATATGTTTTCTTGTCGAAAAAATAAGATCTTTTGAGGCACATATATAGACGGATAGTATTAGAAAAGTCGGCTGAGGAAAAATCAGGCGATAATGCAAGTGTTGTGCAGTCAGTGCCTTTCCTAAGTTTGCGTACCTGTTCAGGAGCTCCTTTGCTGGCTCTATACCAGTTGCCTTCAGAATCAATATATGTAATTGCAGTACGTTTATCTACTGGGTTGAAAGGTAGAAAATGAACTTCAGTTATGTTTGCACGCGCCTGCAAGGGGGGATAAGAAATTGTTCCTTTTATAAGTATCTACTATAAAAGAATGAGGGAAGGAAATGTTCAGAACTAACATAAAAATAGAATCCTTAAACTCTACCTCCATTGAATCAGACAGCATATTAACAATGGCAGAATCAATGGCATCCTGGTTATCCAGTCTAGCTGCTCTGGCCGCTAGTAGGACAACCTTATCTCTGTCCATATTTCTGTCAAAGACCTGTGTTATATGTAAAACAGACATGTGAAATTCTACAAGTGATTCAGGCAACCAACGGACAAGATCTCCCAACAGTTCCTTGGACAGACTTCGGAACCAAACAAGACACAGGAGAAGAAAAACTATCAGCTATGCAGTTATGAATAAGAATTTATAAACCATCGGACAACTTTGAATTTAGATCATGTTTGTATGCATGAAGAGACTGTAATTTTTTATTTATTTAGAGGGATGGAAGCATATGTCAGGTGTGGTTTCATAACCAGTTCGGGTGAGCTTATTCGTTTCAATTTTTTTATGATGAATTTACTGATGAGAAGGGAATTTATTGCACTGTACCTCAATGAGGCTTCTATCAACAGTGAGGCGATTCAGGGTAAGAGTTCCAGTTTTGTCACTGCAAAGGACATCCATGCCTGCCATTTCTTCAATTGCTGTCATTCTTTTTGTGATGGCTCCCTTCACAGTAAAATAAGTGATTATAAAGATCACATGACTAGCTTATAAATCTACTACAGTGCCATAAATTTTGAACGAAGCATACACCAATTAGCGTAGCATTCAGTCGTGTTTAACAATAGCTTAACCTCGTTCATTTGTAGATAAACTAAAGTTTGTGGAGATGAATTTGATCCTAATTATACCATGTTATTTGCTGAAATCCATTAAAGTTTCACCTGCTGTGAAAGTCTGTGAGAGCCAACTGCAAGTGTAACAGATAACACTGTTGGCATGGCTATTGGTATTCCTCCGATTAAGAGAACAAGTAGGTTGTTGATTCCATCCCTATATGAGCGATGCTGTATTGGGAACATCACAATGATTTCAAGAACCATTCCTACAGCTATAGAGCAAATGCAGAAGTTCCCAATTGCCGTTAGGACCTGCAGAAATCAGTCAATAAAGCTGAGGGCAACGTTGATTTTGAAATTTTTAATGACTGATCAAATAATTTCAAACTTACAATGGGCGACAGTTTGAAAGATTCTGTTCAAGTTTAGCTTGGACAGTGTTACATTAGCTCAAGCTTTCATTTATTCATTATTATCATGCCATGTTGCGGCTCAAGCAACTTAGGGATATCGAATCATATGATAAAAAGGTAGAGCTCGCATGTCTCAAAAATATGAAAACTCCAAAAATTTTCATAGAAATATCAAAAATTTGCAGAAGAGATTGTCACGTTGCACTGGAAATTTATCACAAATTAGAAGGGGATCACATGAAATGGAAAACCTACTCAGGAGGATCAATAGCCATAGTTTGCATTATTAAAATTGAAATGAGGCAATTAGATGAAATAGCATTTGAAGAAACATTTTTAAGTATCCAATCATGTCATGCCAAGCTGTGAAGGTTCCCATTTGTCACATTTTTTTAATGGAGTGCCCAATTGAAGACAGCTAAAACTGCACCGAAGTTATGTCCTAATTAAGATCCTCAGAAACACTGTATTTCATGTAATCAACTTAGCTTATATCTCGTTATTAACATATTGATTTGGTTTTGTTCCTTATTAAGTGAACCATACAAGAAAATGATTAAGTTTTTATGAATCCACCTGCTGAAAATGCCCGACAACTTCAGTAGTGTCAACCAAGTGCGCTGCCTTTCCGAAAAATGTGTGAACTCCAGTGGCAATCACCACAGCTTCTATCTCACCATGCTTACAGGTTGAACCAGAAAAGACTTCATCACCTGTCTTCTTAGTAACTGGAAGAGATTCTCCGGTGAGAGCTGACTGCATGGAATAACATTTAAGCCTTAAAATAAGACAGCATATGATCTCATTTTAACCACTTAAAAAATAATTTATGTGACTAGAATCTAAGTATTGAAGCCATTAGATGACTATGGCAAAGAACTAAAAATTTCGATCATAATTTATGAGATACTTGCCTGGTCAATTTTCAGAGGATCTCCTTCAAGCAGGCGAGCATCAGCTGGGATGATGTCTCCCAGCTTTATGCTGATTATATCTCCAGGTACTAATATAGATGCATCTTGCTCTTGCCAGCGCCCATCTCTAAGAACCTGGATAATTTGATAGTTTACCAAAGAATTCCTTTTGTTGAATACAAGGACATTTCAGAACTAAAATGTATCAATGTTGCAGCCAGAAAAGCAGGAGTTATATCATGATTTGAGAATGTATGAAGAACCATAGAATCCCCATCCCCCACAATGAATAATTACTTAAAAACTACCAATTCCAACATCTTTCTAAGATTACCACTCCTTCAATCGCTTTGAATAACGTGCGGCCATATAAATTGGCTTAAGTGTTAACAAATTTGAAACTTCTAACTTATGCATAATAAGCATCCATGTATTTCCTAGGAACTCGCAAACTAAGGACTGAAAACAAAATCACAAAAGAAAAAGAAACTTCCAAAATAGCTAGGACTTTGTTCACAGATAATGATTCTCCAAGACGAAGATTATCAATTGATCTAAGGAGATTTGGCCGATAAGCAAGACGTGTGAAAAAATTTCTAACAGATGGAGATCATTAACAAAGAGACATACCTTTGTTTTAGGAGCTAAACGAGCCATCAGTGCTGCTGCAGCATTCCCAGCATTATTTTCTTCTATAAAACTGATTGTTGAGTTTATTAATAGCAGGCATATAATTCCTACAAAGTCTTGCCAATCAGGACCTTCCCCCTAAAAATATGATACCCAATGAGGGAAATGAGAGATAAAATAGTGAGATAACACAGTGAATGAAAATATGAGAGACAAATTATCACTGCAGAACATAGATTATGTTCTCTACTCACTCCCCCATTAGCAAGAACAATTGCCATGATTGCTGCTGCTTCCATAACCCATGACAGAGGATTCCACATAAAACTCAGAAATTTCAGTATTTTATTCTCCTGCATCAACATTCAAAAATAGAACAGATGAAGCACTTTAGGCCATTGTTAAATTAACATGGAATTCAACATTGTCGCCCATGAACAAGGTGCTTTAACTTCTTAAATAATCAATTTCCTCAGGCTTCAAATTCTATAGCACAAAGCTATGGCCATTAAATACATTCACGAAGTATGCTTACTTTCTTCTCTTCAAGTTCGTTAGGGCCAAATATTAACAGCCTAGCTTCAGCTTCTTCAGTTGAAAGTCCTCTTCGCGATGTTCTTAACTGTTCAAACACTTCTTCTAACGGCATACGTAGCTGAGAAAAATCAATTGAGAGGGCTACTCTTCAGTACAAATTAAATTTGAAATTGCAATGGCTTATATATTTTTGGTTGTTAATCCCACCATTTGTGGAAAAACATACCAAATCAATACCCTCGCGATTGAAACTCTCAGGATCAAGCAATGGTTTGTCCAGTTCCTGAGCCATGTTATAGCTGCAGATGAATATGTGATCAAGTGGCAAGTAAACCCTCCTTAAGATTAAATTACAGATGGGTATCAGAACTAAGTTAATACAGTAAGAGTGCCTTTTGAAGTTGTGTATTATATAAAGTGACCTACTAAGTTGCCTCATAAGTGACGGAGTATAGATTTATCAAAATTTCGTATGTTACACATACGTATTCTTAGTTACATAGAGTCCCATTGAAAATAAACTAACAAGTTGACGTATGTCTATTCATAGTTAGTTGATCTTCTTATAATATCTAAGAATCTCTTTTGCTGCCCTTGTTTTTGTAGGGCCCTGACGTCTATAACATTACAAATGGAAAACTATCATTCATTTCGTGTGGCTGGCCATGCATGCGACCTGATATGGTCTCAGACTGTGAATTGGATAAAGGAGAAAGTGCAGACCCACATGGCAGTGAAGTGTAAGTGTTTTTTTTTTAGGCCAAAAGCAAGGAAGTGTAAGTTTGAGTCATCAGATACTTACTTCAAGGAAAAGTGATAATATAACAACCAGGGGAAGTCAGGAGCTTTTCAGGTCCCTCTTCAACAAGCAGGCAAAGCAGTGGCAGTGAGAGGGGAGCTCATAAATAGGAAGAGATAATGTCAGTTCCATATCTAAATGGGTTGGTAGTAGCTGGCTGGCGGTGACTACCAGTCTTAGACGATTGGGTGATGGCAACATTATTTGCATTGATACACTTTTCAAACGTCCTGATACAGTTTGACAAAAATGATCACCAGGAAGATTGAAAATGAAGGAAAGAATGTGGGCTTTAGCAACCGTTCAAACTTAGCCAACTAACGTTCTTGATTTCTTCCACTCTTTCTCTTTGCTTCATCCCAATTCTTAGTTTTGGCGCCACCTATATAAATAAGAATAAGAAGTTAAGGCATTTATTGCCCCAGAATTAAATGCTGTCCCGTTGGTATCATTTTTTTTAACTCTAGCAATTACTTTTACAAATAAAGTTTACAATATGCTTCTTTGCTCAATCATATGAAAAATGTCATGCTCTCTCTCTCTCTGTTTTTTTTTTTAACAAGATATCATATAAATTATTTATTGTATTTTTTTATTTTCACTGTTAATGTGTAGAAATATGAAACATTTTTCAAATGTATTTATTAGAGGCAGAGTAGAAAATTTATTTAATTTTTAGACAAAATTAATGAATTTTAAGTTTTTTTATTTATATAAAAATATTGAAAGTGACTTATAAATGAGATTGGAAAATATTTTTAAAAGAAATTATTTTTATTATAGAGAAATGAAAATCAGCTCCCAAGATTTTCCCCTTTTTTTAAATTAACTTTAAGCTTACCAATAACCATATTTTCTTGCCTTGTAAATCCGTGTTAGGGGGAAGACAAGGGGAGAAAATCCTGGTTCACAAGTGAAGTCATGAATTAGAGTTACTTACAATATATGAGGTTCAAGACACATGTATTTAAAAAATTATAACAGGTTAAGTGACTTCTTTTTTTTAAAAAAATATGATTTTCGCGTAAACAACTCCAAAAAAAAATCTCTTCTTCATATTATTTGTATCAATCATTTAGGAAATTTGTGCATATTCGAAAATATAATTTTTATCTATTTAAGGCTAACACAGGTAGTAAATATGGGAGGAGTTATAGTTAAAAATCAAAAGTTTGATGCCTTCTGGTGAAACCAAAAGAAAAAAAAAACACAGAGAGAGCTTGTTAAGTAGCTCAAATATGATTAGAATGATTGGTTTTAGAAAATATCACTTAATAATTTTGTTCATATTTTAATAAAAACAAAGTTATTCATTATAATTTAAAATTCATAAAAAATTTAAATATTAAGAAAAAAATTGGTAATATTTTCCAGCATATTCTTTTTTTTTTTTTTTGAGCTAAAGCATAGGTATCCTCCTATTGGAGGCAATCCTATTTGAGGCACTGTCGGGCACTAAATGTGGGCACATCTCTCAACAGGGATTCGAACCTTAGTTCACCATGTTGTGAGAGACTAGTCCCTTCTACTAGACCCAACCCCATTGGTAGCGTATTCTTCTTTAATCGCCGCAGATCTTCAACTCTTCAGCCCCATTTTGTTTGGGCCAAACTTCAAGCCCAATTGAGTGGCTGGACTTAGGCTGCATTTTTATTGGCCCAACCCAAGCTTTTCGCTTACGGCCGTGAATCCGTCAATCAGCCCTTTTCTCCCCTTCCACATTCGCCCTTTCGTTTCTCCGTTTCATTCTTCTCCGTTAGCAGCGGCGGAAGAAGTTTGTTGTCGACGGTGAATTGCATTCTCTCGCGGGTAAGATTCCGTTCGTTTGCTCCCCCTTTCCTCTGTCTTTCTTTAGTTTTTGATGTTAAAGAACACGATTTTAGGTCTTCCCATTTCGTGTTCTTTCATGTTTTGTAATTACGTTTTTTATATTTAGGTTTCCCCACTTTTTCGTGAGTGGCTTGATTGCTTATTAAAATGAATTAACCTGAACGGATTCTCTAGACTAGAATTAAAAAGCGTCAAACTTAGCGATGAAGAACTTATAAAGGCTTCTCTTATTTTGTGTTTGATAGTCTTTAGGTATCGTTATTTGTTAACCTGCTGGCGAGATAAGCAAAGCATTCAAACCTCAATGAATTCCGGATTTCAAGCTTTGTAGGTCTTAGGAAAGACATTTAAAGTCATCTAAATGAAGTGGTGCTTCATTGACTTCCACCCATCTTGTCTAGCTTAATATACCCTTTAAATTCCCGCTCAAGATGCTTGATATTGTCTTCAGCACAATTTCGAGTAATATTGAACAGAAGAAATTGAACCATATTCTCATTTACACTCAATCTTCCTTGTACATTATTTCCGTGCAGATGAAGAAGAAAACACAAAAGTCTCTGGAGGATACCGATGCTGCTCAAGATTTGGAGTCTATTATTCAGCAGCATAGAGTCTTCTTTGACAAGTTAATTGAGCTCATACCAGCCAAGTTCTATCTACCAATTGATGATGAGAAACCGTGGTTTCAGGGTCTGAGCAAGGCTGAAAAAGCTGCGGCAAAGAAAGAGACGAGGGAAAATATTAAGAAATCTCGAAGGGAACGTTTGGACCCAGAGAAGCCTAGTGTCACAACGCTTGACCTGCTTAAGCAAAGCTTGGACAAAGGAAAGTTGAACGAGAGCCATGATGAGCAAATGGATGCGGATCCTTTAACTTCAGTTTCGGGTCTTAAAGGCAATGATCAGTCAGTGACATATGAAGAACTTCGACAAAGGCTTCATCGCAAAATTGAAGAGTTTCGGGCAAATCGTAACTGTGGAAATTCCAATAGAGAGAAGAAAAGGGATGAGAGAAATGTGAAGGGAGGAATTCAGAATAAGAAACGCAAGAGAAATGATGGGAATGAAGAAAGTAAAGCTGAATGTAATGGGTCAATAGAGAAAAGGAAGAAGGATGTTGTAGAGGCTTCAAAAGACCTCATGTTTGGCCGTGTCAAACTTGATAATGAGGAAAGGCAAGGGAAGAAAAAGAGAAAAATGTCGATACATAACGAACTTGAAGAGGCAAAAAAACTTGAAGAAGCAAAGAAAGATCCTGAGAAAGGTGAGGTTATTGCAAAAAAGCAATCATGGAAAGCAGCGATGGATAGGGCTGCAGGAATTAAGGTTCATGATGATCCAAAACTGTTAGAGAAAAGCATAAAGAAAGAGAAGAAGAGACAACAGAAAAATTCAGAGAAATGGAAGGAGAGAATGGATACCAGGGAGAAAATGAAAGCAGAGAAACAGCAAAGAAGATCTGAAAATATAGCTGAGAGGATTCATCAGAAGAAAATGCGTAGAATTGCAAAGAGGGAGAAAAAGCTTATGCGGCCTGGTTTTGAAGGTCGCAAGGATGGTTTCATTAATGAAGGTTCCGGTTAACTCATATTTATGAAAGGGCTAGCTTGCTGATTTTTGTTGTGGCTTCTTTCTTTAGCGCCACTTTCAGTAGATACATGATGATGTTTTAAGACTTGTTGCTTGAAATACATAGATCAACTTTTGTTATTCGGGGTGGGGGGTGAACAGGATTAAATGGCAGTTTACAACACTTCCCTATTTTTAGTGAAACTCTTGATCTAGATGCTATTGGCTATGCCACTCGGAGACTTCGTTTTACTTGAGGTACGAACCTCTGTTTTGTAATCCTTTTATTACTTTTACAAAAAAAAAAAGCCAGTTTACTTCTTAGATTGATAATTCTATCTAGATTTTAGTGTCTTCAGATATAAGAGAACAAGCTAGTTATTTGAAAAGAAAAAGTTATTGTATGATGATCCATTTGTAATGTAAGATGATCCTCAAGATGGTTGGTTACCTTTTGTAATCTCATTGCAAGTGATTGTTCTCATCAAGTTATTCTCTCATTTTCTGATGTATCTCTCATTAAAAATTGAAGGGGGCGCGTTTCGAAAATTAGACGGTAAAGTAAAACTCTGGTTGCTTGAACTTTACTGCTTCAATTGTTTAAGTAGTACGAGATTGTGATGGTTGAAAACCTAAGCAGCTTGTGGCACACTCCTTGAAATCAAGGCGCGGAGATAAATAGTTATATTAAGAAAATCAAACCTTCTCATTCACGAGAGGCATGTTAATCCATATCTTTTCCTCGTCGTATTCATGTCTTTTTTATGTTCAATGTTCAATTTCTTTTTAATTATACTACGGTTTGAGAGATTCTCTAATTGGCCTAACTTTTTACTCTTAAGTACTTCTAGCGGAAATCAAACCCAGATTAATGAAATAAGATGTGATCTTCTTTTTTCTTGCCAATTGAATTTATATCTGAAAGGATATGGCTTATGTAGATCTTTAATCAGAAAGCCCTTCTGGAGGGAGGGAATAGAACAATGACAGACTTTTTTTTTTTTTTTCCGAATGAACATGTTATTTTTATAAAAGTAAATTTAAATTTAAATTCAATGTCTAAAAGAGCAGTACAAGCATAAAAAATCGTAAAAGGACTGGCTCTTATATGAACCTCTCACACATACTGATGCATGCTTGTCAGTATACACAAATATTTATTCAGAGGGATACACACAGATTGATTTGCTCTATGGGCATATTTAATGAAAAGAAAAGAATAAAAAAAAAAATCAAATCCTTCAGATCTTGTAACGTTGAATCTTATCACATCTTGCTAAAAATCCAACTCTTTAAATTCTCTCTCCTTGTGGGTAGAATCTTACTAGTTCTTTTCCCCTTTACACTGACTGACTGTAAAGTCTTAAAATCACTCAACACAATTCACATACATATGATTAATTTAATACTCCTCCGGTCCTTAATGTAAGACCCATTTAATTAATTTGACTAAATTAAGGAAATTAGGTAAGTTAGTTAATTATAAGAAAAGTAACACATTTTTCCTAAAACACCATAATCATCTTTTTTAATACCTCATCTCCCTCTTCTATTTGATTATGGTTGAGGGAGTATCTGTAGGGGTAATTTAGAGAAAATTGATAAATATGATAAATGGGTCTTATATTTAGGACTAAAATCAACTCAAGAATTGGGTCCTATATTAAGGACCGGAGGAGTACCATCTTGTTTGATAGGATTGATAGTAGATTGAATTTGGACACTTTCTCTACCCAATGAAGATTGAGAAAGGGGGAGGAATAATGAGCTCCATAACTTCAGGATTTTGTCAACCAGAGATTTGGGTAGAAAGAGAGTCTTTAGGAACACATTATTCTTTCCTATCTTTTTGTGCCCTTCAAACTGTATAAGAAAGCAAATTATTTTTCTCTTTTTCTTCTTCTTATTTTTTAAGGTTAACAGTGAAATTAGCAAATTGCCCTTATCAAATACTCCCACACCATATTAGATAAGGGTTCACTATATAGTAGATACTGCAGTAATTAATTAGATCTTTATTTCATTAATAAAACATATTTTGTCAAAATTATATATGCATAAGTAAAAGGAATTATTTGCACAAAAATTGGAATTCAGAGGCTTTATATTGCCCCTAACACATTACATTAGAATTAGTACAATCATGGATTAACAATAAAGAGCCCGCAAAGATTGAAAGGTTTGATGTGGTTTCATGACGAAGCTGTAAAGGTTAAGAATGATTTAAATAAGACACAAAAGACAAAAAGTTTACTCGGGCGGTATCTATTCGGATTTGAATTGGGAGATTCTTGTACTTGTTTAGCCTTTACTTCAGGCCATGTCTGTAAATAATACAAACTACATATACCATGGGGTCAAATTTGAAGACTTTGTGAAGATTCGTGTGAGATTATGTTTTCATAGGAATGCATGTAAACGGCTTCATATCTTTCAGATCAAAGATTATCTTCAATCCCCATTTGACCGACACAACACAGAAAACCACGAAAAGACAATATAATCTAGATTCTTGCACCAAATAAAAAGTGTTTGTGCATTACACTGCATCTAGTATTTAATATAAAAACTGGTTTGATTTTTAATTTAGTTTTAAATATAGTATTGTGATATTTTTTTTAATCATATTTATCTATTTTTTCTAAAGTGATTCTAATAGTAATTACATATATTAAATGTTTCATCAAATGACATATAATTGGTAAGGGTATTTTAGGGAAGATAAAACCTATTTATTACAAATAACTAATGTAACTACTCCTCCGGTTCTTAATATAAGACCCATTTAACTAATTTGATTAGATTAAGGAAGTTAGGTAAGTTAGTTAATTAGAAGAAAAGTGACAAATTTCATCTTTCTTAATACTCCCTCTCCCTCTTCTACTTGATTATGGTTGAGGGAGTATCCATAAGGGTAATTTAGAAAAAATTAATAAATATGAGAAATGGGTCTTATATTTAGGACCAAGACCAACTCAAGAATTGGGTTCTATATTAAGGACCGGAGGAGTAATTTTTTTCGATCTACTTAAATTAGTCATCTTATATTAAGGATAAGAGGTATATTCAAAGTAAAACTTTGTGTCCTAAAAGATTATCTGACTCAATATTATGCTTGGATTCCAAACTTTTGGTAAGTCATCAAAAGCTGGAAGCCAGCCAGTTGAATCTCCAGTTGCAAAACATGAAGCATATGCATATCGTTTAATTATTCAATTTCAGTGAGTTCATTTACATCTGGAAGAAAAAAAATATAATGTGCCCTTAACTTGGCACTAAGCAACAAGGTGACAGGATATATGGTTCGGTAATAAACACATGAAAATTTCTTGAGGTATTGAGTTGCTTTTTGGTTGAAACTCGAATCTTGGAAATTGGAATTGGAATGGCAAATTACTTATGAACTAATCCGTGTCAGAAAATAGAACATTCCGTCTTTAACATGAAATCTAGTTGGACATAAGATTTGATTCTAAATATTAAACCACAGCCTATCACTTTGTTTTTCAAATTCATAATGTTTTCTTTAAAATATCTTATTGATTATAAGAAGTTCTTGCCAAAGGAGAGTTTCCACGCAAATGATTAAAAAGAGTAGTCTAGAAAAGTCAACTTATATTTGTTACAATTAATCAATTTAACTAATTTTTTTAATCTCTTAAAATTAGTTGTTTTGTTAGCTCTTATACTAAGAATTAGAGGTAGCACAACCAAGCTAATCAATCACGTCTTCGGTAAAAGAAAATGAGAGGCTCGTATGTTGAGAAATAACACCGTGAGATTTCATTAAATTAACAGGTGAAGTTGGAAAGCAAGATGAATCACCAACTGTATGTGTGTGTCTACATATATATATATATTTGGCCATAACCCCATATACACATTATATTCTTCACTGAAAATTTGAACTCACAACTTGACGTTTAATAAAATTTTAATAAAAATATTTGGTATTAATTGAGCTACAAGTCTGGACAATTAGCAATTACTCATCTGGTTTTATTTATAAGGTACTTCTAACATGTTTTACACATACCAAGTAAAACTTTAAATTACATTAACTCTCCATTAAAATATAGTAACTTTTCAATTTTATCCTTATTTAATATATACACCTTCCCAACAAAAAAAACTATCTACAGTATAATAAATGAAGGACAATATAATATATTCATGGTAAAAATTTAATAATATGACTTATAAATAGGTAAAAAAAATCTTCTCTCTAACCTATAAATAGAACTAGAGGTGTATTTAGTTTGACGCTTAGTGTTTTGAGTCATGTATATAAAAAAAATTATTAATTGAAAAGCTTTACAACAGTTATGTAATTCAACTTGACTCAACATGAACTAATCGGAAACAAACTAATATATGACTTCTGGAAATATTGATTGATAGATGGAACTGTAAAAACCAAATATAAATGAGTTAAATTTGATTGGTTCTTCGTTATAATATTTTTTTAGTTTAAAAAAATAAAATGTCTTTAAAATATAGAAATGCTTGGGTGTGTGCTAATTGGACATAGAATCCAACAAAAACTCCATTAGACTTAAGACTTGAGTCTTGAAGTAAGCATGCCGGCTGATGCTTTATCCTCATGATGGCATTCCCCTCCTTCATAATTATTCTTCCTTAGCCACAAGCAATGTGCTTTCTTTTTCATTATTCCATTATTTTATTATTTTTATGGGATCAAGGATTCATTTAATTTCATCTCCCAATTAACTAGGATTATTAGTTACTGGAAATGCATTCTGGTCACAATAAAATTAATTACTCTTCTCCACCTAAAATGTATAAGTTACTGTAGATAATTAATTTACATAATTAATTAAATTAATTATTTATAATAAACGTGTGTTGATTTTTCAAAAATATCTGACACTTTCTCGAATGAGACTACTTCTAATGAAAAGATACTTGTACCTATTATAAAAAACAAAAAGAAAGTCAAGTGTGTTTCGAAATTTTTCCAAAGCAAACCAAAACTTGATTCAATTATAAGCCATGCATTGGAAAAACGATAAAAGTTCATTTCGATACCTTGACTTGATATATACATATACATTTTTTTTTTTTGCCAAGACACACACAGATAGATGGAAAAGTTGAGGTGTAGAGGAATTTAAATAATTCATTTTTGTTAAATAAAGAACAATATTCAAGCTAAGTAAGTCGTGGTACATTTTTCCTTTAAAATGAGCCAAAGCTAAGCTTGGTGAATGGGCTACATATTGACCAGAAAAACATAACTTAGTGCATAAGTTAATCTGCTCTTTTGTTCAATTTGGTTGATATTGATAATCCAGTGTTAGTTAATAAACCCTATATGGAGCTATGCGGGGATGCAGCACACATGAATATTGGAATAAGAATGAAATATTTTACACCAGATACGAAAAAAATATTCATTTGTTTTTGTGATGTCCACAGCTCATCCAATTTTCTAAAAGTGACTCCAAATCTCAATTGTTACGCTTCTGATATTTAATAGTAGATCTACTCCCTCCGGTCCTGTATATAAGTTTCATTTTTTTTTGGAGAGAGGTCTGGTTCGAAACAATATAAGCTTTATTTTTTAGTTTGTCTAAGCATTTATTACTTTTTTTCTACTTTGCTCTTAGTTGACTGTATTTAGTACTTTCTCATTAATATTATCCCTATATATTCTTTTTCATCATTTTTTTCATTTATTGTCTCTCTCATTCACTCTCTTAATAAATGAAGGCAAATTTGGAAGAAAAAATATATTTCTGACCTACTTATTATTTTTAGGCATAGAGAGAAGGGTTTTTTTTTTGTTCTATTTATAAGTCACTT
This sequence comes from Neltuma alba, assembly GCF_004799145.2. Lineage (NCBI taxonomy): Eukaryota > Viridiplantae > Streptophyta > Magnoliopsida > Fabales > Fabaceae > Neltuma > Neltuma alba. The sequence goes on from NW_021634665.1 coordinate 181,378, forward strand.
CATTAAATTTTTATCATGAATATACCATATTATCCTTCATTTATTATAGTGTAGATAGTTTTTTTTTTAAAGGAGTATATATTAAATAGGAGTAAATTCGGAAAGTTGCTATATTTTAATGAAGAGTTAATGCAGTTTAAGGTTTTTCTTAGTTTGTGTAAAATATATTGAAAGTGCCTTACCAGAAGGAGCATATAAGATCGGAGGAAGTAGATGGTAGTAATTAAACTGGTTTAATATTGTGAAATAAAGTTTTCAAATTCAATGGTAACAACAAATCCGAGCGACAATTCAATTAAATGAATCCGTACCGCTTGGTTTGTTTAATCAGTGTTGTTAACATTAAAATATTTGGTAAGTTCGATGCACACACATGTGCGGGAAGATTCATTCCCCCCTACCTTCTTTGAAATCTCAAGCTGTTAGAAAGTTTCATCCACAAATCCCTCAGTTTTCGAGCCTCCTCGCCCGCCTTCCCTTCCCTTTCACTCCATTCTTATTCAATTAATATATAACCTTCCACACACACACACACACATATATATATAACCCACCTTCTTTCTCCAGACGCTGCTTCAAGCTCTCTACCCCGGGCTTTTTTTTCTCTCTCTCTCTCTTTCTCTCTTCTTTTTTTTTAGGGTTTATCCCTTTCATTTGGAATCTGAGCATCATATATATATATATATATATATCAGCACAGCGCCATGGCTAATAAGGTGGTTTCAATATCAACGACAAAGGGACATGGCTTCAGCAGCAAATGCGCTTCTCTCATAAAACAGCAACGTGCTCGTCTTTACATCCTTCGCAGATGTGCCACCATCCTCCTCTGTTGGTACATCCATGGAGATGACTGATCCATCCAAATAAAATATATCTATTATATATATAAGTATATTATGTCTTATAAATTATTTTCTTATTAATTATATATATGCTATCATCAATATGGTGTCGATATTTCAAGTTGAGGTCCATGGAGATCGATGACTGTACTGTGTTGCTATAAATTATGACGTACCACTGTGATCTTCTTCCTTTGTTTGAGTCACTGGGCAAAACCCAGTGGTTTTTCTTCTGTTTCTGGGGAGTAGAAGAGAGGCTTGTGGTTTATATATATAAATATATATATATATATATTCTGGTCATGAAGCTTCATCATCATCTTCAACACTGTGCAATGGAATGGAATTGAGTTAATACGCTGCAGCAGTTGGGAATTTACTATTCGGTCCTCCTCTCAATCGGACCCTTTTGTCAAGGGTCAACCCTGCCTTTAATTAATGTTGCTTGCTATTTTATTTAACTTGTGAACACAATCAACATTCATGTGATTTGATGTTGATAAAAATAATAATAATGATGATAATAATAAAATGGAATTTTAGTATATCTTTTGTTATTATATATATCTTTCCGTACATGGAACTATGCTAATATCTGAAATAATTATAAAGTGATAATTAATTAAAAAATTATGGTAGCTTAGAGTGTTGATAAGTTATGTTATTGATGATTGATGATAAATTAATTTTCTCAACAATTATAAAAATACTTAGTATTAATACTTTACAAATTTCACTACTTTCAGATGAAAAGAATCTTGTAATATATATTAGTTTGTAATTTTTAAATTGTGAAGCAAAATGATAGCTGACTTACTAATCCTTATTAAAACCCTTGTGAATATTTTAAACTATACTTGTCAATAACTAACAAAATTGTCAAACCTAATAAATGCATAACTTGTGATTTTAGTATTTCATACCTGTTAAAACGTAATAAGATTTTGTTAATATATGTAAACCCATAATTGTCAATGTCAATATGATAATCTAAAGTTGACAATAATAAATTTGTCATTTTCATAAACTCACTTATGATTTTGCTAACTCTTACTTGTCAATATGTGAACGGAGTCTCATTATCAAATGTCATCACGAGAATGCAGATATTTCTTCGCTTGTCACTATCGTCAATTTCTTAAATAATATTACCTCTTATCCTTAATATGATGGTTTATTAAAAATTAGATTTAATCCTAAATATAAAACCTTAATCTATCTGGTTTTTGAAGTTTATAATTTTTCTCAGAATATCCCTATTTGTAACGAGTTCCTACTAAGTTGTAGTTTCAATACACATAATTAAATATAATAATTTAGAGAAGTCAAAACACACTTATTATAATTAACTAATTTAACTAATTTTTTTAATATTCTCATATTGGTTATTTAGCTTTTACTTTTCTTCTCCTATTTATAAGTCATTTCTAACATGTTTCATATCTTAAACTTCACTAACTCTCATTTAAAATTCAATAACTTTTCAACTTTATCCCTATTTAATATACATTATACTTTTTTATAACAAAGTTAATCTAATATTAAATGAATAATAAAATTATACATTTATATAAAAATTTTCTTTCTCTGCATTATAAATAAGACAACAAAAACTGCTTCTCTCTCTTCCCTATAAATATAGGGAGGGCCAGAAGAGAAGATTCAAGGCATAGTCAGTTATATATAAAAAGCTTATTCCCCCTTTCATCTAGCAGTGTTACTTCGGTCATTTCGCTAAATCCTGCGGTGTATACTATGATCCTTTACTAAAATTCCCCCAATCTTCGATCAGTATTAATTAAATGATGATTTCTTTTCTTGATACTTATCACCAGGCCCAGTTGACCAGTTAAAAACTCTCTTTTTTAAAAGGGGAAATATCATTGGGCTAACAAAATTCTAAAAGAAAACCTTTGCTAAACGGATACTAGGCCCTTTCTTTCATTGGTCAAATTTCAAAATCGGAAGTAATAAAGACCAAGTACGAAGCAATATGAACAAATACATATACTCCTCCGGTCCTTAATATATAACCTCATTTTTGAATTGGTTTTGGTCCTACATATAAGGTCCATTTCTTATGTTTATCAATTTTTTCTAAATTATCTTTATGGATACTCCCTCAACCATAATTAAGTAGAAGAGGTAGAGGGGTATTAAGAAAAATGATTATGATGTTTTAGAAAAAATGTGTCATTTTTCTTATAATTAACTAACTTACCTAACTTCCTTAATCTAATCAAACTAGTTAAATAAGTCTTATATTAAAGATAGGAGGAGTACCACTTATTAAGATATACAAGTGTGTGTATCTTTACTAATGCAGTACAGATCTCTCATAAGGACTTTAATACTATTTTTACTATTATATGAAGCTGACATCATAATAATTTGGATATTGGGGGGGGGGGGACAGAAAGTTGACTAAGTATGATAGTAAAATGAAGAAAATGATGATGAAATGACAATATATGCTAAAATGATCATGAAATCTTTTGACCAAAGCTGGATATGACAACACAATGGTATTGGCTTCATATATATATAAATATATATTTAATATGAGTCCAAATTTTCATTATATGCGGATCCACGTTCATGGGCATTTGCATCACATAAGTCTCTTTAGTGGTGCGACCGCCGAACCAAGCACGAACTAGTGGTTGCTTGCGCTTGCAAAATTGGCAAGTTTTATATTCCTGCTTTTTTCCCCCTTTATTATTGAATGTTTATAATTCTATTTGACTTTTGGTAAATTGTGCATATTAAAATTGACAATATATAAGTAATAGTAGTTAGGTTAAATAAATTTTTCTTAAAGGTGTGTTTGGTTGGAGGGGAGGGGAGGGGATAGTAGGAAAAATGAGCCCCTCCCCTCATTTGGTTAAAAATTTTGGAGGGGAGGGGAGCCAAAATGTTCCCTCCCCTCCCATCCCATCCCCATCCCCATCCCCATCCCCATCCCCATCCCCATTTTAGCTCCCTTCCAAATTGGGAGTTTTTGGAGGGGAGCTAAATTTTTGTACCATTATACCCTTATGATTTTTTTGATATTCTACAACCACCTATAAAATATGTTATTATAATATTTATTTTAAATAAAAAATATATTATCCTAAGTAAAAAATAAAAAATATAAATTATTATAATTAAAAAATATATTATAATATAATTTATTATAAATTATTATAAAAATAGGAAAATTATTTAAATAAAAAATTATAATATTACAAAATTAATTATTTTTTATAAATATATTATTTATTAAATATATTTTAAAGCTGAAAAAAGGCATAGCCTAAAGAGAATAAAATTTTAATTTTTTTAGAGCATATAAAATTTTTTAATTTGATTATTTCAAATATATTATTATATTAATTAGAATTAAAAAATACTATACCAATTTTTTAATGCACATATTAATATGATAAAACTGAATTTTTATTAAATTATACTCTAAAAAATTAATTTAAATTAAGATGTAAATTAATTTATATAATATATCAATAAAAAATATAAACTAATATGTAAAGGTAAAATAATAAATTGATTATGACTATCCCTCCCCTCTCCTTTTTGAACCAAACAAGGGATCATTAAATATCCCTCCCTCCCCTCCTTTTTTATCAAACCAAACAAGGTGAGGATGAAACCTCCCCTCCCCTTCCCTACCCCTCCCTCCTCTCCCCTCCCCTCAAACCAAACACGCCCTAAGAGTTTGAACCTTTGAGAAAAATTCTGAATCTGATATCAAATGTTAAATTAAAGTATAAAAGGTGCGTATATACGAAGTTTTTTTAAAAAACACAAAATTAAACGCAACTCTTGTAAAAACATAACAGCAACGGTCTAAATAAAAGTAATCTTTAAAATCATATGATTCACTTTCAATATTTTAAATTATAATGATTAAATTGGAAATGAATAAAGGTATAAGGATAAAAAAGAATAACTAAACTTTAATAATTAATTACATATATCTAAACAAAAATGGCCAATCAGATCCTTATTATATCTTACACTGAAAAAAAAAATCCATCTTACAATCATCATGCTTGAAGAATTCAGTTTCTCACAAAATATTGGATATTATAAGTTACCACTTCCTTCCCATTACACTATGAACCATGGAATCATATTGTAAAGACAGAGGAAGGAAGATACTACCTCGGGTCTTTAATATAAGAGTTAATTGACTAATTTGAGTATATTAAAAAAATTAGTTAAATTAGTTATTTGTAATGAATAAGTATTATCTTTCCTAAAATACTCCTGCTAATCAAGTCTACTGACTAGAACTATCATTATTACAAAGACTATTTTGAAAAGAAATAGATAAATATGAGACAAAGGGGATTGGGGTCTTATATTTATGACTAAAATAAAAACCAAACAAAATCTTATATTAAGAAATCAAACAAAATCTTATATTAAGAACAAGAAGTAGTAATATTTAATGAATGAATTGACCATCTAACCTCATTTTGCAGGAGACACACTTACAAACTATATCTCCAAAAGATTCTCCTTATGATTAGTGGCTATAAAGATATGTCTCAAGTCTCCAAGCAAAAATAAAATATTTCGTAACATGATAAGATCTGATGTTAAAGAATTTAATCTCTTCTCAACTTTCTAGTTCTTACTACAATCGGTTAATAAGCATAGGAAGTGCCTTAAATTTCTAAAATCAAGTATTTACAGAGTAATAATTTTATTGGAACATTAACTTCCAAGTTCTTGGGAACCCAAGTTTTCTCGTCAATGCCATATATAGCTAGCTGGTCAGTGTGATTTCGAAGTTGTAATATCAGTTATTTACAGTCCTGATTTGCCGGTTCTGTGGACAGAAGCCGCGTCGAAGTTGAGCTGAGGTTCGTTGTCTTCTCTAGTTTTTTAGTCACAGTACTGCACCTAGCTAGTGCCTATGCTCTGTTTTGTTGTCTTTTTTTCCTCCGAAGTGGACATGCGTATAGTCTAGCACTCCTTTTCCTTTGTTGTATGATTTCACGAGTTACTGTGATGATACAGCAGATATACCCTTTTCTTTATAATGAGAGGAATGAAATGAAGCACTTGAGTGGCACTCTCCCTGTGCTTGACATTTGGTTGGGCTGGAGAAAAATCAATTTCATGCCTATAATGTGTTTGTGTAAATGCCCCACTACTGAAAACGAAACCAATGACCTCTGTTAGGTGGACTATACTTTCAAGCTTCTAATCAAATTAGTCAAAAAGTTGGACCAGAAGTCAAAACCTAATTATGATCATGTTTAATGCAACATTCCTTACTCTATTGAATCACCCATATCACACCCCCCCCCCCAAAAAAAAAAGAAAAAAAAACTAATTTCCTCATGTGAGACAGAGGTACCATGCTAACCCATTATCAATTATAGTCCCAACCTTGCTCGGAAAATTCCAAGAATTTACCTGCCAGCATGCCTAAAAAATGTTATGAAAGAGTTGGCCCCGAAAAGAAAAAGGAATGATATGAAAGAAATGATAGAAAGATGATAAACACAACACTTAATATGCCAAGAGACTTTATGTACTCCCATGAAAACTGTTAATTTGACATAGCTTTTCTATAGATGCTTAGATAAATAAAAGCTCCTCTAATTAAGTAAAACTTGGCGTCGAATATGAAATTTGAATCAATATAAAGAAACCAACATTTTTTAAAAAAGGTCTTGATGTAGATTACGTATAGCTTTTGATAGCATTCGCTACAGCTAATATTACTGTCGAAATTGTTAAAGTAAGTAGAACCGTATAAGCTTTCCTCTGTGTTCAATTGTCGGTGTGATTCTAATATTCTACAAAGTTGTGTTGCAATGCTCGTGGTCGATGGGTCTGTGGGACGTATTTGTTTGTTTTACATTCTTCATTTATTCATTATTCCATCATTTATAAAGTTGACAACTTTGGTTTCCTTAGTTGATTTGAGCTATCATTGCTACTCATCTCATCAGTGATTTTGTGTACTTCTTAATGCATAAAATTTCCATTCAAGTCCAGGTAGCTAGCAATAAACTGTGAATGTTATCTGACTTGGAAAGCATGGCATGTTCACTATATCATTTCATCTACATTGCAATCACTTTAGAATCATAAAATCATGTCTTGTACATTTCCAAATCTAACAGGCCTTAATTAGGACTTGGGGTGCTTATGCAAATTTAATCCTTCTAAGACAGCTGGGTGAGAAATGAAATGGATATTGATGATTTTCTATTTAACTTGTCCTGCTATCACCAAATTGCACACAGACGCGAAAACACAACCAAGACTATTCACGTCTTGAACCACTGCATGGAGAGAGACAAAGCACATAGTATTTGTTGCATATTCATGATTTTTATAATGTTCACAAAGTGATGTACAAGGCTTTTTCTTGGTAAATGAAAGTAACCATTTGAAACGCGAAATATGCATGAGTTTGAGATATCAAGTCCCAATATATGGTCTTCAGCTCAGAAAAAGTAGTAGTACATGGTCACACACTCTCACCAGCTTGATTGACCTATGATATATGGTTTAACGCTTACAATAGCATTTTCCCTTTATTTAGGAGCACATAGAGGAGAGTGAGAAGTTAGAGAATCAAACTCACTATCCTAGTTTACTTACCATTCATTCAATTGCTCCTGCTATCAATAATTTCTAACCATGACAATGGTAACAAGTAAATTCAGTAACAGTGTCGCAATATTAAAAATGAGGAGTGAAGAGGATTAACTTTAGGATGCTGTACATGTCAGAAAAGGAGTTTAGGGGTGATTGGTGTTATGTGAAGCTATGGCATTTTACATGAGCAGCGAAAATAGTGACAAAAACAGAGAGGTTCATCGGTTGAGTATGAATGATCACATAATTTACTTCGATTTCTGAAAGCTTGATAATAGCAACATTATTATCGTGATAATCATCATTTACAGTGGTAAGAATCAAAATCTGTACGTACAAAATACAAAAAATTTTGCACAAGTATACATATCTGCTGTCAAGGTTTTTTGAAGAACAATCATTTTTCTCTACTCTTTATTCTGTTGTTGTTTGGCTGATCCTACATTCTTCAACCACTCAACAACTTCTTTGATGCTTGGCCTCTTGAAAGGATTCTGGTTGACACACATGCAGGCCACGTCAAGTACCTGCAGCATCTCCTCTTCAAAGCCCTTTCCTCTCAGAAGAGGGTCGAAAACTTCATCTTGTTTTCCTTCACTCCTCATTTGTTGCACCCAGCCAACCAATTCCCTTGACATTTTTGGCTTGCATATGTCAACAGGTCTCCTCCCGGTGAGCAGCTCAAGCATGACGACCCCAAAGCTGTACACATCTCCCCTAAGAGTGGCAACCCATGCTTGTCCATACTCAGGGGGAATGTAACCTAATGTACCTACAAGTTCAGTTGTAACATGAGTGTGATATGGAAGAATCAACCGAGACAACCCAAAATCTGCAACATGTGCCTCAAACTTCTCATTAAGGAGGATGTTGCTTGACTTTATGTCACGATGGACAATGTGTGGTTCACATATCTGATGCATGTAAGCCAACCCACAACCCGCACCTCGTGCTATCTTCAGTCGAGTTGGCCAATCAAGTTGAGTTGCACCATTAGGCTTCTCGTGCAACCAATAATCCAGACTTCCATTTTCCATGTAAGAATATATGAGAAGCCGAAAGCCATCATGTACACAGTAACCTTGCAATGCAACCAAATTCTCGTGTCGGGCTGTTGACAAAGCCTCCACCTCTGCTTTAAATTCCCTTTCCATGAGCCCCAAATCTCCTGAAAGTTTCTTGATAGCTAGCTTAGTTCCATCAGGTAAAGTTGCTTTATAAACCAAACCAAAACCCCCACATCCTATTATGTTTGCTTGACTGAAATTTTCAGTGGCTTTTAAGATCTCAAATATGTTAAGATCTTTGACTTCATTTGTTTTGCTGGGGAACATTACCACTAGACTAGCCTCCTTATCAACTTCAGGATGAACACCACTATTGGAGTAGGCAGAAATTGATTCCAGTTCAATCTTGTCCGGGTCTCCCCCTGGATTGATCCTCCTCTTCGAAAGTATCCAGATTACCAAAACAATCATGATAGAAACAGTGCCCAAACAGACTGCGATGACAAGTCCAATCATGATTTTTCTGTTTGAAGTGCGATGAGATGCATTGTTACCTTGTAGACTAGGGCAAGAACGTTGTATAGCTGAACCACACAATCGTGAGTTTCCTGCAAAACTGGAAGGAGGGAAGGTATCAAATTGGCCACCTGTTGGTATCTCTCCTTGAAGATCATTGTTTGCCACAGTGAAAAATGACAAGAAATGCAGGCATTTAAGTGAAGCAGGAATTTCACCAGATAGTCTGTTTCCTGAGAGGTCTAACTTCTCTAAATTAGTCAAGTTAGAAATTTGAACTGGAATACTGCCAGAGAAGTTGTTATTACCCAGATCCAACTGATGTAGGACTTTCAAGAGGCCAATCTCCTCAGGAATATTGCCACGCAGACTATTGTTTCTCAGATATATTGCTGGTGGTAGGTTGGAAAGCTGATTATACTGCTGCTGAGAAGCATTGTTCGGCACAATGAAGACAGGTAACTCCAGGTAAGACCTTACTATTCTATCATTTGCCTGTTGTGATGTTAATGCTGGAAATCTTGTGAGTTCCGTGGGAAATACTCCTGTAAGTTGGTTATGAGACAAGTCTATGTAGAATAGCTGTGGAAGTTTACCCAACCAAGGAGGAATTGAACCAGTGATAAGATTATAGGACAGATCAATGACCTCGAGCATCCTAAGCCTTGCAAGCCATCCTGGTATTTGACCTGTGAAATTACAACCACCCAAGGCTAGCACTTGGAGTTTTTGGAATCCATCTCGGCCAACCAAGTTCTCATCATACGGGATGGTTTCATTATAAAAATTCTTTGAGAGGACAAGGCTACTAAGGTTCTTGAGGCCTGAGAGTATCCTCATAGCTCCTGTGAAATTTCTTAGAGAGTTGGTAGATATTGATAGGAAAGACAGAGACTCGAGTCCAAGTATGTCTGGAGTGATCTGTCCTTCAAGCTGATTAGATGCCAGCCTTACTGCAGCCAGTGATTTGCATGCATAAAGGGTTGTTGGTAAATTGCCCGTAAAATTATTGTTGCCCAGATCAAGAGTGATAAGCCGCTGGAATCCGGAGAAATTAAATTCCGCAAGATTCCCCTTCAAGAGGTTGACCCTTAAATTTAACTCAACAAGATTGACACAGTTCACCAGAGATGGAGGTATAGTACCCGTCAAATTGTTTATATGAAGGAGTAGCTTTTCCAGTTTGGATAACTTACCCATACCTCGTGGTATGTATCCTCCGAAATCATTGGAGTAGAGCTCCAGGACTGTGAGGTTGGTGAGGCTAGCGATGCCCTCATCAATATTTCCAGAGAGTTGATTGAGGGGCAAGGAGATCTCTCTAAGGGAAACGGCATCAAAAAGAGCACCAGGAAGAGGCCCAGAGATAGAATTGAAACCTGCTCGGAAAATCTCAAGCTTGGAACATGCTCCCAATCCAAATTGAATTGAACCGTTAAATTTATTGTAGGAAAGGTCCAAGAATCTGAGACTGTCACTAATGCAAAGTTGAGAAGTGGGAATTGAACCTATGAAGCTATTGTTACTAACATTAAAAGATGTCAAAGTCCCTGCTGCAGCAGCAGCTTCAAGGTACTGAATGAAAGAAGAAGGGAGTGTTCCTTGAAATAGGTTGCTAGACAAATCAAGCTCCTGGATAATACTACTGGTTTTGTTATTAATATCAGAGGTCGGCAATTCATCAGAGAGACGATTGTAGCTTAAATCAAGAATCTGCAGGTGATTAAGGAGCGAGAAGAATTGGATTGGGAGATTACCAGAAAGTCGATTGTGGGAGAGATTGAGCTGAGACAGACCAGTGAGTTTCGTGAGAGCAGGGGATATTGAACCAGAAAGACCTCTGTATGGAAGCCATAAGCCAATAACTCGCTGATCCCCATTACTCATATTCCTCTCACCGCAAAGAATGCCTTCCCAAGAGCAGCAATCAACAGAAGAAGACCAATTAAGAGGAGGGTGAGGTTCTGTGGATATATCGTTGGAGAAGTCCAAGAGAGGCTCTTTATCCAATTGGGTGCAAGAAGAGGAGACAGTGACAACGAGGCAAGACAGAACTAACGGTACCATGAGAAAGGCCATGAACCTCGTATCCCTGAGAATGGTGCAGGGTCTTGCTGCAGCAGCTGATGTTGATGGGTTTGGTCTTTGTCTTTGCGTGTAAGCTTCCAGTGTCATCAGGACAGATACCCAGAAGGGAAAGACGTCCTCTTGAGGATCTTTCTTCATGTAAAATGAAGAACAAGAAGATGAAGAAGGAGACGGTGAAGACGGAGGAGGAAAAGCAGACATATGGGTTTCATCGGCCAATCTGGGAAGAGGAGTTTGGGGTGTTTGGGGGTTATTGCGCGCGACCATGCCTTGACTGGGGTCTGGAAAATAAAAGAGGTTGAAGAAAAAGATGGAGAGAGAGAGTGAGTTGAGAGAAGATAAGCAAGACCATTCAAGAGATATGAAAAAACAGAGATTATTTTACAGCAAATAACTAGCCAGACCCACTTCAATTACAAATCCGAATCCATTTTTAAAACTTCTGTGGAGAAGCTACGCGAGTTGGCTGAGAAGACGCAGAGATAAGACGGCCATCTGAAATGCAAAAGGAGAAGAGGGCAAGTACGGGCTTTGGCAGAGTCATCTACGTTCTCTCACCACGTGTCTCCCTCAATTTGATTATTTAAAAAACAAACAACTTCTCTCGCCAAATTGTTTTTTTATATTTTATTATGGAAAACAACTTCACGGGTCTCCTCTTGCCGTGTGGTCAAACCGTCAAAGTAAATGGGGTTATAAAACGAATTTAATCTTATTAAATGCTATTTAATGTTAATAAATATTTTTACATTATTTTGCCTCTGAATAGTTAGGTATATATTTTTAGAGAATATATATCAGTAAATTACCAACAAAGCCCAACACAGTTGCTAGATAGCAGGGTCATTTAAACATGATGTCTTAAGACAAAACACATTTCAGTCATCTCTAAGTCTTGGAAGAATTAATCTCTAACTATTGGTTGAAGCATACTATATGATTTTTATCCCCAAAAAGATGATATTTTTGAGTTTTTTACATTATACTTTTATCTAACATTTTATAGTATTAATTTATTGTTTAATATGTTGATAATTTGGTATATTGTGGTATTTTTTCACACTATGACATTATATTTCTTACTTATATGTATGATGATATATGCATATACTATTATCTTTATTTACTTATTATATCATTGGTTTTACGGATGATCTAATTGTTTGAAGCATGACATACTAATTTTTTCAATTTGGCTTCTTGATCCGGAGAGAGAGAGAGAGTTAAGAGAGAGAAAGAGTGATGCTGACAAATGGGTAAATACATATATATATATATATATATATATATATATAAAAGGTTGAGGATGCTTCCATTAAGAAAATCATTTCCATTCAGCGTTTACTTTTTGAGAGGGCATTGTTTGTTTTGAGGGGCGGCCAGTAGTGGCTGGTTGGAATTTGTCTATGATCATCATCATGATTGACAAGTATGCCTTTCATTTCATTGATAGCGTCTGGAGCAGACAGTTGGCCAAAAAAAAAAAAGATAACGTGAGGAGCAGACAAATATAACATATATATATATAGAGAGAGAGAGAGAGGTGAAAGTCTGCTTATTGCTGTCTGGTTCAGGTGAATGTGATCTGTTTGGGTTGCCAGCCAACTCAAGCACCTGTTGAACTCTGATGGGGATATTCTGTTCTGAAGTTCTGAGGATGAATATCCATTTTCTTTCTCTCTTTTTCCAAAACATATCTGCTTGAGATTGATTTCTAAAATGGGTCTTCCACTTTAACTTTAATTAGAATCCTTTTTGTGGTAAAGAGCTGCCCATGAATGAAATGACTAATTTCCAGAGCTCTAAACCATTCTGATTTCTTTTTCTTATTACTATGACCTCAAAAATTGTTAAAAGTTTCTACTTTGAGACCCTCTAATTCATTTTCATTTAAAAATTAATTATTTATCCACGTAATTTTAACCCAATCACAACTAAATCATGCTGGTTTGCTTCTACAGCATGCTTTACATAAACAGGAAAAAAAATTAAATTATATTAACTTTTCTTTAAAATATAGTAAGTTTTAAAAAATAACTATGTATACTATAATAAATTAAAAACAAAATAGTATATTCATGCCAAAAATTAAATGAGACGATTTATAAATAGAATCATGAAAGACTTTTTATCTACCTTATAAATAGAAGCAGGTGACGAAAATTTAACTTGATTAGTTTGTTAGATTTCAACCATTAATAAACTGATTCTTATAATTTAAAACAAAATACGGTCATTTAATGATTGAACTGTAACCTGGTCATGAAATAAATTAAATGACTGAAAATACTGAAGTGCACTAAGTGAAATTTTAGAAAAACAAAAAAATTATCCGCTTCCCTTCTTCCTTTTTTCTTTATCTCTGTCTTGCTTTATTCAGAATTATTTCATTTAAATTGCATTAAATACTTATGTCCAACATATTATATTTTAAGCACTGAAAATAGTCGCCATGACATTTAGATAATGAGATACTCTTAAGAAGACATTTCAAACCAACCAATGAAAATATAAATCTTAAAATACACGTATTGGTTTTGGATTTTTGTTGGTAAGAATTTGAATTAAGAGAATAGAATAAAAGGGTTCAACTAGAACACCAGCAAATGTAGGTGTAGAATTACAAATGACCTAACCTATATAGATATATATTTTTTATTTCCAGGGACGAAGTCAAAATCCAAGAACGTATCAGACCAGATTTCAGTGGTTCTTCTTTTTTTAAAAAAAATTTTTTTCATATGAAATAAAAATTAAAAGTATACCACTGCCATGCATTTTATTAATCGAAGCAAGCACGACTCTGTTTTTAATTATATTGGCCATATCATCCAGCGCATGTTATGCAAATTGTCTGATTATTTAATTGCAGGGATATAATTGTTATTTTACAAGGTTTGAATTGAAATATAATATGGCCAACTCTCATGTATTGACCTTTTTTTTTTTTTTATGTGTCTGGGGAGAGAAGATGGGTGAGGCACTCCCCAACTTGCGTTAATTTAAAAAAAGGAGACTTTGTGGTTCTCTAGGGCTCAGCTGTACTTTAAAATTAATTTTGGTTTTATAAAAAAATTAATTGTATGCGATCATATCATTTGCTATTATTTTTTCACTTATATCACACATTCATTATTTTCTCTACCAGGATTTAAGTTCATAAACTCGGGCATGAAAAAATTAAGAAAGGTGTTTGGTGTCAATTAGGCTATAAGCCCTAACAATCACATATATCATTTGTTATGCCTAAAGGATGTCGAGATCTTTAATTTTCATAATTTTTCAAAATAAACCTCTAGCTATGAGTGACAAATATTTTTATTTCATAGTAAAAAAAAAGATATAAGTTTTTCATTAAAAAAATAATTAGCAAATAATTTCTAAGATGATGCGTTGCACACAAAAAAAAAGTTACTTATAACCAAAGTTAAATTACATAAATAAAAGATAGTCCGTACAAAATATTATGATTATTTACACATAGAAAAAATTGCACAGAAGGAAAAAAAAAAAAGCACAGTTACTTGAAGAGATGATATATGCACACAAGGGAAGTCAAAGTGTTCAAAGTTCATAGAAATTATTTGTCAATTAATTTCTAAACAAAACTTTTTTTCTATTTTTTTCTGAAAATAGTACTCCTCCGGTCCTTAATGTAAGACCCATTTAACTAATTTGATTAGATTAAGGAAGTTAGGTAAGTTAGTTAATTATAAAAAAAGTGACACATTTTTCCTAAAACACCATAATCATCTTTTTTAATACCTCTTTTCCCTCTTCTATTTGATTATGGTTGAGGGAGTATCTATAGGGGTAATTTAGAGAAAATTGATAAATATGAGAAATGAGTCTTATATTTAGGACCAAAATCAACTCAATAATTAGATCTTATATTAAGGACCGGAGGAGTATAAAAAGAGTGTGTTTTGCCAACAGTATAAAATTTATCTCTTCATAGCTTTTTTTCCCTTTTATTTCGTGTAATTAGTTTATAAATTAGCTTATGATCACAAAAATTTCAAACTCTATAAAAATTTACAAGTTTTCTTCTCAAAATGACAGATGAGATCTCTATGGACTATGATCCATAATAAATAAACAACATAAGGAGATATGTTTCACAATAGTATATTATTAGAAGATATTTTTTAAAAGAAATAAGTCATTTTTATTATAAGTCATCAAGTAACATATCAATTATATATTTCTAAAATTATTTTTGTTTAAAATTTAATGTAATTCTTTTCTTCTCAAAATATAATTCATAATTTAAAACATGAATAGATTTTAAAATATTTTTATTTTTAAACAAACTTAATGTAACCACTTTTTTCAGTTTTGATAAGATAATTGGAGGTGTTTTGTGGTAATTTGATCTCTCATTAATATAACATTCGTGAATGTCGAGGAAATTCATTCATGGGGTGAATTAAGTGGACTGTGGACCATCATCACTTATTTTTAATATTAGTAAAAACAGTAAATGGAGCACTTTCATGGTTGCTTTCATGTTGTTACTATTTTATTTATATTCAAAGTTTTCTCCCCCAAATGGGAACTCAAGAATATTATTTTTAAAGCAGTGGATACTTATCTATACTTGTACTTATCTACTTGATTTTACCAATATATTATTAATTATTATGTTTTCTAAAGTCAAATTGAATATTTCACATCAAGCTTTCTGGTATTTGAACTTTGAAAAAAAAAAGTCCATTTAGATCTTCAAGTAAAATTCGCTTAAAAAGGAGAAATTCTGATTTAACTTTCATTAAAGGCTGCGATTCCTACCCTATACTTTTGAATTAATATACTACTCTTCCGGTCCTTGATATAAGACCCATTTAACTAATTTGATTAGATTAAGGAAATTAGGTAAGTTAATTAATTATAAGAAAAGTGACATATTTTTCTTAAAACACCATAATTATCTTTCTTAATACCCATTTTTCCTCTTCTATTTGATTATGGTTGAGGGAGTATCAATAGGGGTAATTTAAAGAAAATTAATAAATATAAAAAATGGGTCTTATATTTAGGACCAAAGCCAACTCAAAAATTAGGTCCTATATTAAGGACCGGAGGAGTATTATGTTATTATAACTTCTACCAACAGAAAAAAATTATATTAGTGATTCGATGCTCAAAAGAAAACCCACATTAGACAATCTTAACACAGAAGAAAGACACATAATCATGGTCTTAAATTTAGTTGAGAAATATTTTAATCATTAATGGGTTTCGTAGCAGCAACGTTAATTTATATACGTTAATGGCGGTCATTGTGATGAAGACTTCAAATTTGCTTACCGAAATCTTCTGCCAATGCACAAATACTCAAATAATGGATTAAAAAAAATTTAAATCTGAACTTCTAGATTCGGATGGACCAGGTTTGAAGTCCACGTTAATAATGAAGTAAAATTTGGTTTAAAATTAAATATTCATGTTAAATTACTTGTCAACTAAAAATAATAAATTGATAAAAATTAGTATTTATTATTTTTACCATCATTACATGATATATTCATCAAGGAAGTATATGTACCGGCCTACTATGCAGAAAATTGCAGTCAATTTTTTGGTTAAACCCGTATTTTGACTATCTTTTTATTATTGAAAAATTAGTCAATATTAAGAAAATTATGCATGCGTGCATAATATAATATATTATCAATTTTGTGTAAGTTTCGTATCATGTTTCCGTTGTCGAAAAAAATCTCATGTTTTCATCCTTTTTTAATGGGATAAATGAAGGGCAGATTAACATTATGTAATTTTTTTTTGTCAACGGATTATGCAAAATATTGTTACAACTATTTGGACATACTAATGCAATTACTTCAATTTGTCAATAATTATGTTAAAAGTAAAGTTTTTTAGTAAACATAACTAATATTTGTAATTTTCTTTTCTAAATGAATTGATTGACTCACCAATAGAAAAGCAAGGATGAACATTTTCAAGTATATGTTTTAAAATAGGAAAAATTATTCCGTAAATTCTCATAGTTTACCTTGATTTTCGAATCAAGTCATTGCAGTTTGTTGGCCGTTATTGTTCACTCCATTGATTTTAATGTGTAGATTTTACGAGACTTAAATTTAAAAAAATATACTGGTTCAAATAGTGTGAAATTCTAAAAGATTCATGAAATTCTATAAATTAAAGTCAATGGTGTGTATCGTCAAGAATGGATATTTATATTAAGGACACAATTTAGACAACATAAATTACTGAAATTTAATGTAAAATTGGAATAAGTTATAAGAAACTGCGAATTATTTTTAAATAAATAAATAAATATATATATATATTATTGGTCCCCGGACATAGAAGAAAGGAAGTACAGAAAAAATAGCCATATAATCCTTGATGTATAATCTAATTAGAAAGTTAAAGTTGGTTCTATATACAAGACCTATTTTATATACTACCTCCGATCATTGATATAAGACCCTGTTTGACTTTTGTTTTTATCCTAAATATAAGACCTCAATCCACTTTGTCTCTCATATTTATACCTTTTTTTTTTTCAAAATAGCCTTTCTAACAATGATAATTCTAGTCAATACACTTGATTAGTAATGATGTTTTAGGAAAAACAACACCTATTTAGGACAAATAACTAACTCAACTTATTCCCTTAATCTCCTCAAATTAGTCAACTGGCTCTTATAATTAGAACCGGAGGTAGTATTTACTAATTTTTTCTCAAATTAACTCTATTTACATTCCCTAACAATAATCAAGCAGAAAAAAGAGGAAGTAAATTAAGAAAGATACTTAGAATATTTGAGGAAAAAATACGAGTATATTATATTAACTAATTTAACTAATATTCTTAATATACTATTAAATTAGTTTATTAGCTCTTATATTAAAGACTAGATGAATAATAATTTTTTAGGATAAAACGCAGGGATTAAAATTTAAAACAAAGGGTCCATGAACAAGTTGACTAAAATTTTTTTCCCCTTCCCGTAGGATCAAGAAGACCTTAGAGTTATGAAGTTGAATGGGTCGAAATCTAGCAACTGCAATTCAACCTGTAATAAATAACTGCAATTAATTAATATTATTTATTCATATTTCAAATTCATTCTACGGCATCTTTTGTTGACTTCCCTTATGCTTACAAAAGAATATATATTAAAATTTGATACCATAACATCAAATGTGAACATGAAAGCCTAAGTCCTACTCTACTCCAGAACCACGGGCCACCTCACAAGTCTTTAGCCTTGTTCAATGGTGCAAGAAATCAAATGAGTTATTTATTACTAGTATTAATTAATGCTACTATTTTGGCCAGTAAAATAATTATAATTATTGTGTGAAATTCTTTATTTCTAGTAGTATTTATTTTAATATGAAGAATGTGTTTTATCTAAAATTATTTTGTCTTATTTTTTTCCATGTATTTTAAGATTCTTTCCTTGTCATGAGTTCAATTTGCAAATTATTTATTTTTCAAAAAAATCTATAGGTAATTTAGCCATATAGGTTATAGCCATAAAATAAAAGGGAATACTCTTCGTTTATTCCACGCATGGCAATGCTAAATTTTAAATTCGTCATCTCTTGTGATAGTTTTTAAAACTTTTTAGTTATGTGTTTTTATTTTTATTGTGTGCATGAAATCTCATAAAATTTAAAAACGAAGTTACAACTCAGCCTTAATTTATACATGAACAGAAATTAAATACTTCAAAAAAAAATTAAGTAGATTATTTATATCAATATATATTATTAATATTTTGATTTTTAAAGAGATAGGGCCAACTAACCCTACTGATAAAAATAAAAGCAAAGTGATATAGCTATTCTACGGGGCACAACAAAATTCGCCATATAGCCCAAGTAACCGCAAGTCTGGCAAAGAAGTAAATCTCATAACCACGTGTCTTGCCCCAAAGTCAAAAGAAGATTCTATTATTTTTCACGGTTTGTCAACTCAGTCATTCTCTCTAAAATCTTGAATAAAAAAGAAGAAGAGGGGACTCAACTTCATTTAAAATTTAAATATCATCTTTAATTTTAATTATAAGATCTCATTTATAAATTATAACGAGATCTTAAAATTAAGATCAGAAATAATATTTGGATTGACACTTATGAACATGGCTTTTATTTCATTTTAATTTTGCAAATTGAAACTAAAATAGAAATCAATTTGTATAAGGTGAATAAGTTCTCATGCAAAATAAAAATCAATTTTGCAAACTTTAATCAAACCAAACCCTTAATTCTCATCTTTAATAATTTAATACTCTTTTCTTTTCAGAAATCAGGCAGTATTTTCCGGCCAATAATCAGAGATTAATTTTGCATATCACTGAAGTAAGTCATGTCTTTTCTAATAACAAAACATTTTCCATACACACAATCTAGCTCAAATCCAAAATATTGTGTTAATGAGGCTCAGTCATCTACTAATTATGTCTGGACTTAATTAATTAGTAATGGAAGACTTTTTTTAAAGAGACACTAGTTAAAACTCCAACACATTAATGGGTGGAATATTTTGCAACAAATCTCACCCGTGGATTACACTTTGCTTGGAGGGCCACTATCTAGATCTCCATTATCATATACACAGGATAAAAGTTTAAAATATCTTAACTTTAAAAAAACCATGGAATTAAGTGTATGGCACACCTTTCATACGAGCAACAACGTTATAAAAATTTTAAAAAAAATACAGGGTCGAATATTTTTCTAAACGATAAATAAAAGACGACCAATGGTATGAGTCCATGTAAAATAGCTAAGTCTTTTTTTCCCTCTATTACATGTTTAAGTGACTTGGCTGTCATATCAATAGTAAGATTTAAACTCACAATTTTAAGAGTTATGAGCTGATTTTTTACCAATATAATCAACTCTTGTTGGCAAAAAATAACTTAGTCTAACCCTCCTATGAGGAGGCGTCGTGATTGTGTAATGTAGACGGTGTTTGGAATACCCCAAAAACATTTAAAAATATATTTTCATGTAAATTGAGATAAAATCTCTCTTATATATTTATCTCATATTATAAAGTTACTTCTAAAATGGTAATCCAAACACCACCAGTGATACGGGAGTGTGAAAAAAATGAAAGTAGCCCAATGGAACGGAGGAGACAGATTAAGTGGGAGTTGGGCTGAGTCAATATTACACTTATGAAGAAATCGATTCGTGATCTTTCGATAATATTTATTATTTTCTTACTTTTCCCCTCACCTTCCATTTAATCTCTTCTTCAATTATGTCTCTCTCATGTTGTATCGTGCACAATACAGGAAAAAAATTATAAAAACAAAGGATTCAACTAAGTTGAGTGATAAATGATCTAACATTATAAAGTTGCTATAAAGTTGCAAAGCCCCCCCCCCAAAAAAAAACCCATCTCTAATTAAGATGACTCGATAGTGCTACATACTCAAATTTTTCTCATTCATGGGAAAAATGATAGAATCATATGTAAGACATTTTGGATTTAGAAATAATGATTTTTTGCCCCACTAAATTAGATTTATGTACTCTTCAAATTAATTAATAGGGTTAAAGTGCGTCCAACACCCCGAACTATTTATCTAGGTCCGTCCAGTGGCCTAAAGTAATTTTAGGTGCATCCAGTGTCCTAAACTAATTAAAATGGTGCGTCCATATCCCAGGCTAACAGAAATGTTATGTTTAACTGTTACTTTCCTGGCTTAACTTAAAGTTGACCCCAGATATTCTACATGGTAAACACATGGGCACCCGATATGTATTATTCTTACTCAAAATTCAATTTATTTAGAAGAAGAGGAAGGAAATAAATTCAATTTTGAGTAAGAATAATACATATTAAATGTCCATATGTCTACTATTTAGAATATCTGGGGTCAACTTTAAGCTGAGTCAGGAAAGTAACAGTTAAACATAACATTTCTGTTAGTCTGGGATATAGACGCACCATTTTAATTAGTTTAGGATACTGTGATGCACCCAAAATTACTTTAGACCACTGGACGCACCTGAGTAAATAGTTCAGGGTGCTGGGCGCACCTTAGCCCTAATTAATATTAAAAATAATGAACATACTCCTCTGGTCCTTAATATAGGACCTAATTATTGAATTAGTTTTGGTCTTAAATATAAGACTCATTTATCATATTTATCAATTTTATCTAAATTATCCCTATGGATACTCCCTCAACCATAATCAAGTAGAAGAGGAAGAAAGGGTATAAGAAAGATAATTATGGTATTTTAGGAAAAACGTGTCATATTTCTTATAATTAACTAACTTACCTAACTTCTTTAATCTAATCAAATTAGTTAAATCGATCTTATATTAAGGATCGGAGGAGTATAATTTTACAATTAAAATATGACAAGTCTGCATTCTAAACTTTATCAACTATGGAGAAGGAGTAACAATTGAATTCCCTCTTCATCCTTTTTTTCTCTTTTTTTTCCTTGTCATCTCATCTTTAATTATCATTGAATTAAAAAATAAAAGGCTGATATTAAATATCTTACAAAATTATGATCAAAATATTATATAACAAAGAATAAATTAAAATTATTAAAAGCTGAAGACTACCTAACAACAGAGAAAAAATAATAATTTTGTAAAATATTGAATTCCAATAACTTACTTTTTTATTTAATAGTAAGAACAGGATGAGGATAAGAGGATAAAATGGATGAGGAGAGGATTCAAATCCATCCTTAGAGGCAAGAAAGACTAGTTAAGTTAAACCATAACCAACGTTTATAAGAAATGAGATCTCTACTACTCACGTATGCTTAAATTGGCGATATATAGTTTAATCTAAATATTTTTTTATAGATAAAATATAACACTATTATTGGCGGGAAAAAATGCACACTATTTAAAAATGCGACTTGCCTTAAATTTCATGTATAGATCCCTGTTTTAATTGATTTGTTTACGAAAAGGAGAAATTAATGGGCCACGTTGAGAATGTTTTTACAGCCATTGATATGGGCTTCGTGGTGGAGATTCTAGGCAATCCATCTCAACTGGGGCAAAAATGTGAATTTTTTCACCTTAAACATAATAAACTACCATAATCGTACTTAAAAAAAAAATATATTACCCTTCCTAAATATAAAAACTAGTTAACTAATTTAAGTAGATTAAAAATAAATTAAGTTAATTATTTGTCATAAATAGGTGTTGTCTTTATTAAAATATTCTTGCTAATTAAATTTATTAACTAGAACTACGATTATCAGAAAAAAAACTATTTTAGAAAAAATAGATAAATATAAGAAACAAAATGAATCGAGATCTTATGTTTATGATCAAAATAAAATTCAAATGAGACATAATATTAAGAACAGGGGATAGTACTACTATAATGGAAATGTGGGACGAGATTCTCGATTAAATAGGTACCTGCCCTTGTCAAGATACTACTGAACAAATTAATTAATAACTGAATTACCTGTTCTACAAATTTAAGAAAATCAATACAAGACAAAACCTGTAGGTAAGATGAGTATCATCAATAATAACAGGACAAAACTATTTTTATTAATTTTTTTTAAAAAAATAACTCTCTCACATTTAATAACATCAGGTGATTGATTATTCACGTATTATTAGAAGGAAAAAAAAGAAAGAAGAGCTTTCCTGATATAAATAATATTTGTAGAGACGGTTGGTAGTATGCGTATTGTATCTTACCCAGATTCCCTTACCTGCAGTTTTGTACTGTTTATTTTGATTTTAACATAATCTAATATCGGCAGAAAAGAAAAACCTGTGTACATCACCAAAAATCTTGTTTCTTTGAAGTTTTAATACTTATTTTACATATTTAAAAGATAAAAAAATTATACAGTTAAAACTTCATGCTTATCGTACTTATTTCTAATCAAATCGACATAAAATAGACTCGTATATGAAACAACTCTAATTATAAAAAAGTCTACCCTTTAACTTTTGCAGCTGAGATAGATAAGTTAATTGTGTTAATAGAAAATGTTAGTAGCATGATAAGTAATAGATGCGAAATTTTGGGCCAGAAAAAAAAAGTAATAGATACAGAATTCAATTAATTTGATTTTTGGGATAATTATAATGAGGTCCCATACAAGAAAAAATTATAAAATAAGTCCCAAAAGTTGTTATTCTCCATTTTAGAATTTGTTATTACAAGCTGTTCATGCTGTTATTAGACTTTTTAGTAGTTATTTCTTTTATATACGATTTGATTGTAATTCTCCCTTGATTTTTTCCCCCAAAGTACATTTAAGAGTATTAAGAAGCAAAGACCCTTAAAGAACGTGAATGCAGAAAGATTCATTCTATGAAGCTTGTTTACCAGAAGCCCATCAAGCACAGCCCAAAAGCCCATCAGAACAAATGGGCTGCAATCTGCATAGCCAACGGATCCAAAGTGATAATCGGCTCCCCACATTTTGGCTCACGTTCTTTTTTTTTTTTTTTAATATTTCTTTTTGGCATATTCGGCCATTCGCCTCGCGTTCTTCAATCAATCCCTTCGACGTCTTCAACGGCAATGAGGGCGATTCTGAAGGAAGCCAGGTTTCGTGATCGTTGCTTCTATGTTGACTACGAAAATTTTATCTTCTGTTTATCCTTTGGGGTTCTTGCGAGGGTGGGGATGGTTCTTGCTGCCTTGCTATGATACTCTGTCCTTCTTGAAATTTACCTTATATTTTTTTCACTTGATGCGCATGGGAGCCTTCACTCATCAGTTACATGGTTGAAAATGAGAATATGTACTTATAAATCTGGAAAAAAGGTTTTTTCATAAGCATGCATGTGTTGTCAAAATGTATTGAAGAAAAGACATTTCTCTAATCTTCATTGTGGTGTTGTTTGGCTGATCCTACATTCTTCAGCCAATCAACAACTTCTCTGATGTTTGGTCTCTTGAAAGGATTGTGGCTGACGCACATGCAAGCCACATGAAGTACCTGCAACATTTCATCTTCAAAGCCCTTTCCTGTAAGAAGTGGGTCAAAGACTTGATCTTCTTTTCCTTCACTCATCATTTGTTGCATCCAAAGAACCAGTTCCATTGACATATTTGTCTTGCACATGTCAAGAGGCCTCCTCCCACTGAGCAACTCAAGCAAGAGAACGCCAAAACTGTACACATCTCCGCGAAGCGTGGCCTCTGATGCTTGTCCATACTCAGGCGGAATATAACCTAATGTACCTACAACTTCAGTTGTAACATGGGTGCGAGAAGGAAGAATCAATCGGGATAACCCAAAATTAGCAACGAGTGCGTCAAAATTTTCGTCAAGGAGGATATTGCTTGGTTTTATATTGCGATGCACAATGTGTGGTACACATGTGTGATGCATGTAAGCCAACCCGCAACTCACACCCTGTGCTATCTTCAATCGAGTTGGCCAATCAAGTTGAGTTGCACCATCAGGCTTCTCATGCAACCAATAATCTAGGCTCCCATTTTCCATGAAACTATATATGAGAAGTCGAAAGCCATCATGCACACAATAACCTTGCACAGCTACCAGATTCTCGTGTTGGGCTATTGACAAAGCCTCTACCTCTGCTCTAAATTCCCTTTTCGTAAGCCGTGATTCTCCTGTAAGCTTCTTAATGGCTAGTTTATTTCCATCCGGTAAGGTCGCTCTATAAACTAAACCACAATCCTCAGATCCTATAATGTTTGCTAGACTGAAATTTTTAGTGGCTTTCAAGATCTCAGATATAGTAAGATCCTTGATTTCACTTGTTTTATTGGGGAACAATATCACTGGGCTAGCCTTCTTATCTACTTCAGGATGAAAACCATTGTTATAGGTTACAAAAGTTGATTCTTGTTCAGTCTCATCAGGATCTCCTCTTGGAGCGATTCTCCTCTTGAAAAGTATCCAGATTGCAAAAACAATGATGATACAAACGGCAGCAAAGCTAAGTGCAATGACAGTTCCAATTATTTTACTTTGGTTCCATTTTGTCTTTTGGTTCAAAGTTGTTCTATTACCTGATGGACTATAACAAGAGCGTTGTATAGCTGAACCACACAATTGTGGGTTTCCTGCAAAGCTGGAAGGAGGAAAAGTATGAAATTGGCCACCTGTTGGTATCTCTCCTTGAAGATCATTGTTTGCCACTGTAAAAAATGACAAGAAATGCAGGCTTTTGAGTGAAGCAGGAATTTCACCAGATAGTCGGTTTCCTGAGAGGTCTAACTTCTCTAAATTAGTCAAGTTAGAAATTTGAACTGGAATACTGCCAGAGAAGTTGTTATTACCCAGATCCAGCTGATGCAGGACTTTCAATAGGCCAATCTCCTGAGGAATATTGCCTAGGAGACTATTGTTTCTCATGTATATTGCTGGTGGTAGATTTGAAAGCTGATTATACTGCTGCTGAGAAGCATTGTTCGGCACAATGAAGACAGGTAACTCCAGGTAAGACCTTACTATTCTATCATTTGCCTGTTGTGATGTTAATGCTGGAAATCCTGTGAGTTCCGTGGGAAATACTCCTGTAAGTTGGTTATGAGACAAGTCGAGGTAGAATAGCCGTGGAAGTTTACCCAACCAAGGAGGAATTGAACCAGAGATGAGATTATAGGACATATCAATGACCTCGAGCGTCCTAAGCCTTGCAAGCCAGCCCGGTATTTGACCTGTGAAATTACAACCACCCAAGGCTAGCACTTGGAGTTTTTGATATCCATCTCGGCCAACCAAGTTCTCATCATACGGGATGGTTTCATTATAAAAATTCTTTGAGAGGACAAGGCTACTAAGGTCCTTGAGGCCTGCGAGTATTCTCATAGCTCCTGTGAAATTTCTTAGGGAGTTGGCAGATAATGCTAGGAAAGACAAAGACTTAAGTCCAAGTATATCTGGGGTGATCTGTCCCTCAAGCTGATTTGATGTGAGCCTTACTGCAGCCAGTGACTTGCATGCATAAAGGGTTTTTGGTAAATTGCCCGTAAAATTATTGTTGCCAAGATCAAGTTTAGTAAGCCGTTGGAATCCAGAGAAATTAAATTCTCCAAGATTCCCCGCCAAGAGGTTGACCCTTAAATTTAACACGACAAGATTGACACAGTTCACTAGAGATGGGGGTAAAGTACCTGTCAAATTATTTATATGAAGGAGTAGCTTTTCCAGCTTGGATAACTTACCAATACCTTGTGGTATGGATCCTCTGAAATCATTGGAGTAGAGCTCCAGGACTGTGAGGTTGGTAAGGGTAGAAATGCCATCATCAATATTTCCAGAGAGTTGATTTAGGGGTAAAGAGATCTCTCTAAGGGAAACGGCATCAAAAAGAGCACCAGGAAGAGGCCCAGAAAGAGAATTGAAACCTGCTCGGAAAATCTCAAGCTTGGAACATGCACCCAATCCTGGTTGAATTGAGCCGTTAAAATGGTTTGAGGAAAGATCCAGGAATCTGATAGACGAATTGGTCTTATTAATGCAAAGTTGAGAAATGGGAATTGGACCTATGAAGCCGTTTTCACTAACATTGAAATATGCCAAAGTCCGTGCTGCTGCTGCAGCTTTGAGGAACTTAAGGAAAGAGGATGGGAGTGTTCCTTGAAATAGATTGCTAGACAAATCTAGCTCTTGGATAATAGTGCTACTGGTATTGGTATTATTAATATCAAAGGTCGGCAATTCATCTGAGAGATAATTGTGGCTTAAATCAAGAATCTGCAAATGATTAAGGAGTGAAAAAAATTGGGTTGGAAGATTACCAGAAAGTCGATTGTGGGATAGATTGAGCCTAGAGAGACAAGTGAGTTTCATGAGAGATGGGGATATAGAACCTGCGAGACCTCTGGATGGAAGTAACAGACCAATAACTCGCCGATGCCCATTATCTGTATTTCCCTCATCGCAGAGAATGCCTTCCCAGGAGCAGCAATCAACAGAAGTGGACCAATTAAGTGGAGGGTGAGAGGAAAGCGTGGATATGTTGCTAGAGAAGGCCAAGAGAGACTCTTTATCCAATTGGTTACAAGAGGAGGAGAATGCAGCAACTAGGCAAGACAGAACTAATAGTACCCTGAAAAATGCCATTAACCTCGTAACCATATTTATGGAAGATGGAGAGGCATAGGTTCTTGTTGATGATGATTTTGATGGGGTTGGCATTTGTCTGGAATATCTCTGTGTTATCAGGACAGATGATATCTTGGGAATCACTTTTTCTTGAAAATGTTGAAAGGGCAGATAAAAATGAAAAGAATGGGTATATATAGGGGCTGTCATTGGCCAATCTGGTAAGAGGAGTTTGGTGTGTTGGGGGCTATTCCATTCATTGACCCTGAAACAGCAAGCTAGGCGCGAGAGGGGTGGCGTCTCTTTACTTGACTCCATCAGAATTCACAGGAGCTCATCTTTTTGGCGCAACGGTCTCTATGCAAGTCTTTGTAATTCTTTGTTTTGTCTTCAAGTCACGTATTTGTGTAACTGTAATTCTGTTTTAACTTGCAATAGGATAGATATAGTATGTTGATGCTCAGAAGCAAGCCATTGAACCATAGATGAAATGACAATTTTGATCGTGTACGTGCGCGCGCGCGCGCGTTTACTCTGCCCCAGATATGATCAATGTATGATGTAAAATTAAAATCATTTATTACCATTTACTTATGATTTATCGATTATAGCAGTTAATCCTTACATTTGCTCTCATAAGTTGTTTTTTTTTTCTTGATTATTGAATGGAGTAGCTGGTTCGTCGATTTTTCTCAATCCCATGGAATAGGGCCTTTTTTAAAGGAAAAAAATTTGGTCTTTTTTTTAAATATTTTAATATAAATACTTCCGGCTCAAATTCCTACTTGAAACTGCCCACGGGTCCATTGACTTGGTCATCCCACAAGTTTGCACGGCACTTCCAACGTATACTTGGATTGTCTCCATAGTCTTCTATTGACTTCAGTTATTAATGGACTTGGAATGAGAATATAAACATTTAATTCCATGAAAAGGAAGATCACCAGAAATTGTCTTGGCTGCTGATATATCAAAATAACATTGGCTGACTTGGTAAAAGCGCCAGCTTTTAGGTTTGATTTGAGAATAAGGGGGAAAATGAAAGAAGAATAAGGTTTTATTAACCATTGATTCCTCATCAATCGACAATTCCTTGAACCC